>NC_084629.1:24806831-24949331 GCF_033978795.1 Nerophis ophidion
ACTTCGTCTAGCTCTTCCCGGGGGATCCCGAGGCGTTCCCAGGCCAGCCGGGAGACATAGTCTTCCCAACGTGTCCTGGGTCTTCCCCGTGGCCTCCTACCGGTTGGACGTGCCCTAAACACCTCCCTAGGGAGGCGTTCGGGTGGCATCCTGACCAGATGCCCGAACCACTTCATCTGGCTCCTCTCGATGTGGAGGAGCAGCGGCTTTACTTTGAGTCCCTCCCGGATGGCAGAGCTTCTCACCCTATCTCTAAGGGAGAGCCCCGCCACACGGCGGAGGAAACTCATTTCGGCCGCTTGTACCCGTGATCTTATCCTTTCGGTCATGACCCAAAGCTCATGACCATAGGAGAGGATGGGAACGTAGATCGACCGGTAAATTGAGAGCTTTGCCTTCCGGCTCAGCTCCTTCTTCACCACAACGGATCGGTACAACGTCCGCATTACTGAAGACGCCGCACCGATCCGCCTGTCGATCTCACGATCCACTCTTCCCTCACTCGTGAACAAGACTCCTAGGTATTTGAACTCCTCCACTTGGGGCAGGGTCTCCTCCCCAACCCGGAGATGGCACTCAACCCTTTTCCGGGTGAGAACCATGGACTCGGACTTGGAGGTGCTGATTCTCATTCCGGTGGCTTCACACTCGGCTGCGAACCGATCCAGCGAGAGCTGAAGATCCCGGTCAGATGAAGCCATCAGGACCACATCATCTGCAAAAAGCAGAGACCTAATCCTGCGGTTACCAAACCGGAACCCCTCAACGCCTTGACTGCGCCTAGAAATTCTGTCCATAAAAGTTATGAACAGAATCGGTGACAAAGGACAGCCTTGGCGGAGTCCAACCCTCACTGGAAATGTGTTCGACTTACTGCCGGCAATGCGAACCAAGCTCTGGCACTGATCGTACAGGGAACGGACCGCCACAATAAGACAGTCCGATACCCCATACTCTCTGAGCACTCCCCACAGGACTTCCCGAGGGACACGGTCGAATGCCTTCTCCAAGTCCACAAAGCACATATAGACTGGTTGGGCAAACTCCCATGCACCCTCAAGAACCCTGCCGAGAGTATAGAGCTGGTCCACAGTTCCACGACCAGGACGAAAACCACACTGTTCCTCCTGAATCCGAGGTTCGACTATCCGACGTAGCCTCCTCTCCAGTACACCTGAATAAACCTTACCGGGAAGGCTGAGGAGTGTGATCCCACGATAGTTGGAACACACCCTCCGGTCCCCCTTCTTAAAGAGAGGAACCACCACCCCGGTCTGCCAATCCAGAGGTACCGCCCCCGATGTCCACGCGATGCTGCAAAGTCTTGTCAACCAAGACAGCCCCACAGCATCCAGAGCCTTAAGGAACTCCGGGCGGATCTCATCCACCCCTGGGGCCTTGCCACCGAGGAGCTTTTTAACTACCTCAGCGACCTCAGCCCCAGAAATAGGACAGTCCACCACAGATTCCCCAGGCACTGCTTCCTCATAGGAAGACGTGTTGGTGGGATTGAGGAGGTCTTCGAAGTATTCCTTCCACCTATCCACAACATCCGCAGTCGAGGTCAGCAGAACACCATCCGCACCATACACGGTGTTGATAGTGCACTGCTTCCCCTTCCTGAGGCGGCGGACGGTGGTCCAGAATCGCTTCGAAGCCGTCCGGAAGTCGTTTTCCATGGCTTCCCCGAACTCTTCCCATGTCCGAGTTTTTGCCTCCGCGACCGCTGAAGCTGCACACCGCTTGGCCTGTCGGTACCTGTCCACTGCCTCCGGAATCCTATGAGCCAAAAGGACCCGATAGGACTCCTTCTTCAGCTTGACGGCATCCCTCACCGCTGGTGTCCACCAAGGGGTTTTAGGATTGCCGCCCCGACAGGAACCAACTACCTTGCGGCCACAGCTCCGATCTGCCGCCTCGACAATAGAGGTGCGGAACATGGTCCACTCGGACTCAATGTCCAGCACCTCCCTCGTGACATGTTCAAAGTTCTTCCGGAGGTGGGAATTGAAACTTTGTCTGACAGGAGACTCTGCCAGACGTTCCCAGCAGACCCTCACAATGCGTTTGGGCCTCCCAGGTCTGTCCGGCATCCTCCCCCACCATCGCAGCCAACTCACCACCAGGTGGTGATCGGTAGAAAGCTCCGCCCCTCTCTTCACCCGAGTGTCCAAAACATGAGGCCGCAAATCCGATGACACAACTACAAAGTCGATCATGGAACTGCGGCCTAGGGTGTCCTGGTGCCAAGTGCACATATGGACACCCTTATGTTTGAACATGGTGTTTGTTATCGACAAACTGTGACGAGCACAAAACTCCAATAACAAAACACCACTCGGGTTCAGATCCGGGCGGCCATTCTTCCCAATCACGCCTCTCCAGGTTTCACTGTCGTTGCCAACATGAGCGTTGAAGTCTCCCAGTAGGACAAGGGAATCACCCGGGGGAGCACTTTCCAGTACTCCCTCGAGTGTTCCCAAAAAGGGTGGGTACTCTGAACTGCTGTTTGGTGCATAAGCACAAACAACAGTCAGGACCCGTCCCCCCACCCGAAGGCGGAGGGGGGCTACCCTTTCGTCCACCGGGTTGAACTCCAACGTACAGGCTTTGAGCCGGGGGGAAACAAGAATTGTGGGTCACCCCTCCAATGGGCTCACCACCCATAGCAGGGGCCATAGAGGTCGGGTGCATTGTGAGCTGGGCGACAGCCGAAGGCAGGGCACTTGGCGGTCCGATCCTCGGCTACAGAAGCTAGCTCTTGGGAGCGCTGTTTTGTCCTACTAATTTCGGCGGTCATTGAACTCACCGTAGTTTGTTTACAACCGTCACAGCAAAGCATTTGTTTCTTTTTGTCCACCAAACTAAAATTGCTGTGCGTGAATGCACAAAGGTGAACTTTGTTGATGTTATTGACTTGTTGGAGTGCTAACCAGGCATATTTGGTCACTGCATGACTGCGAGCTAATTGGTGCTAACGTGCTATTGAGTACTGTATGTACTTATTGCATCATTATGTCTCGTTCTGTAGGTATATTTGAGTTAATTTATATTACTTTACCTATTTAATTTGTTTGCATGTCTCATGACACATTATCTGTATGTAATATACTGAATCTGATAGTTTTTTGTGTGCCATTTTGTTCCAGACCACAGCAAACATTAACCAGCTTGCAAATATTGTAATAGTTCCATTAGAAGAAGACAGCCTACCGTTTCCTGTAACTTGGATACACCCATCTATACCTTTTGGCCAGTAACTTCCAAGAGTTATCTCACCCTCAGAGAAACTTCCGTTTTATTAATGTTTTCCTATGATGTAAAAATGTGTACAATAAATACTACATTTCTGTCAACAAAAATCTGTGTCAGCCTGCGACACATGGTCATTTTGATAGTAGGCTAATATAGACACTTACATCATGTGTTTCCTATATTATAACACTTACCGTATTTCCTTGAATTGCCGCCGGGGTGCTAATTAATTAATTTAAAACCTCTTCTCACTCCTGCGCTTATCAAAGGCATGCGGTAAAAGTAAGCATGCGCTAATTCTTTTAAAACCTCTTCTCACTCCTGCACTTATCAAAGGTATGCAGTAAAAATTTGAGTGTGATGTAAGCTTGGACCTTAAATACTACTGAATAGCTCTTAATCTTCTTCCCTTTATGCGATTTCAAATTACCGGTATTGAAATCAGCCTCCTCCATTTTGAAAATGATGACAGGGGAAGTGTCACTCGTGACGTCATGAGTTTGAGTAGGCGGTAATACTAAGCATGCGCTAATTATTTTGGGAAGCGAGTTTGACCAGGCAGTAATTCAAGGCAGGCGCATACTATATGCCCTGCGGCAATTCAAGGAAATACGATATATTTTTTCCGGCTCCAGGCAGATTTTTGGGTATTTTTGGTCCAATATGGCTCTTTCAACTTTTTAGATTGCCAACCCCGTATATAACTGATACTTGTGATTGCTTCCTTGATAAAAAAGAAAAAAATAAACCGTTAAAGTTATAATAACAAGGAACAGCTCTTTAAAAGCAATGGCTCCTCAAGGTTCCTCCAAAAAAACATAAATCCCATCTTTACTCCATATTTTTTGTTGGCAGGACAGATGTCTGCAGGAAGCGCCACCCCACCAGTGGCAGTTCTATCTGAAATCGGTGCTAATGAGTGTCAGGAAAATGTGGATTTCAATGTGTGCCCACATCACTCCGGTACAACACACAAAACAATCTATATTACAAAAGTAGTATTTTTATTAAAACATACACAAACATAAATTAAAACAAAAACAAAAAACATCTGTCTGTAGAAATCAGGTATGCTACAATCTTTGCGGATGAACAATAAATTCATATTGCTTCTAACGAGGCGACACAATTGTCAGAACTGAGATACATAAATATGGAATTAGAAAATGAAGCCCCTGTGTTTTTTCTTTTAACAAAAAAGCGTGCCTACTATTTCCTAAGTGCTGCATTATGAATGGTGTACAGACAAAAAGAATATATACATGACTTATTGTTTTTTTATGTTTTTGTTTGGTTTTCTTTTACAGCCGAAAGGCCACTGTATCAATGACCCGCCTCTGTACTTCTATGGCTAATAAATAAATAGTTAGTGCATATTCCCATTTACCTCAATGGAGAGCCAAATGAAAACCAAAATTAAGTTAAAGATGAAACCAAAGTCAATTTGGTTCCACTTTGTAAAAGAGTCTTTTTTTTCTTCTCTCGTGTCAATCAAGGACAGACAGGCCAGCTATCTGCATCGCTTGTTGACCGTCACACGTAGAAGCAACCATGTTTGTCGAAAATGCAGTCAAAATGTCAAAAGATGGACATGAGTACACTTGTGACGCTAAAACGTCGAATCCAATGACCAGCTCATTCCAGCGGTGCTGATGAAAACGCGGCAGGCTACGTTTACATGGACCTGAATATTGCGATTCCCACCCAATCAGGATAACCCTGACGTAAAAGCCCTGAACCACAATGAAATGAGTCAGGCTCCTTGAATCCACCAGTACTGTTTTTGTTGTTTGTCGGTTTTGCTGTTAAGTGACATTTGGCAAAAGATGTTCAAATCCCAAACCCAATGACCGCTAAAAAGAAGACACGCTTCTGGACTTACTTTATGATGGAATAGTTCTGCTTCATGTTCGGAGATAATTGCTGTGTCCCCAAGTTCAAAGGATTGCATCCTACTTTTGAAGGCATTTGTCATCACAACAATTGGAATGAGCCTTCAAATGCAGCTTTGTTTTCCCCCGTTTTGTTTGTGTCAGTATGCATCGCATTTCCCAAGATTCGTTATGGCGGCACAAATGTTTTACACGTCATTTTTAATTATTTGAGTTTGTGATGCTAGACTTTATTGAAAACATGCTGCTAATATGTAAGCATTTTGCATCGTGAAAGGATGTAAAATGGAGATGCCAACGCAGTTCATGTGGTCCTGGTTCTCTGAGGGGTGAAGAGCCTGACATTGGTTACAGCTAATTAGGGATGGGTACCGTTCAGAGTTGAACCAATACAGGACCAATTCCTGGTGTCTGGGAAATGATACCGATAATCAACGATATCAATTTCTTTACTTTTGTGTGTGTATTAATTAATAATTGTTTTTGGTAATTCAATTACATTTTTATTGCAATATTTAAACATGAGCTGATTATAATTGCTGTCCAGTTGTTATATCTTCTTTCATTATGTTTATATTATCATTTGCAAGTATGACTTCAAGCTGTTAAAGATGTTCGATGACAGTAGTCCATAGTTGTTGTATTTTGTTGCGACCTAAAAAGTGTTAATAGTGTAAGTATTGTACTTACGCACCAGCTGTTATATTTGTAACATGCATCTTAGTTGTAGTTTTTATTTAAAAATGTGGACATGTCGAAAATCGCCATGAAAAATCACTAATGCCAAACAGTAGGATGTCAATAGCAAAGCCAATGTATTAGCATCAAGCTAGCACAATTTAGAAAAGCGGAGCCTTATTTTACTTACGTTGAGACATTTTGAGTTAATTACTTTGTGCTGCTGGAGTGATTGCCAAGGGCCAAAGTGCGAAGAACCGGCTGAGTCAGCAACCAGGCGTGATGTCATGCGCAACCCAGGTACCGTGATAAGGCACCATCACGTGAATTGGTGCCAAAAAGAATACTTGATTTGGTACCTATCCCTACAGCTAATAACGTACAGTACAGCGGTACTTCTGATTTGGTACGCCCCATTTTTCGTATGATTCGGTTTGAGGCGAATGCTTTTGCCTAAAGTTTGCCCACGGTTTTCATATGGAGGCTAGTTAATCGTGCAGTCAAACATTCCGCATTACGAAGTACAGTGCCCACGTTGAGAATTATCTACTGAACAGCAAAATGGGTTATTTCTCTTCACCATCTTTGCGAACAACAGTCATGTAGCTAAAATATTCACTTATCGATTTTATCTGTCATTATGTAATTATTCTGTATAAGATGTGTTTTCCATCCATCCATCTTCTGCTTATCTGAGGTTGGGTCGCGGGGGCAGCAGCCTAAGCAGGGAAGCCCAGACTTTCCTCTCTCCAGGCACTTGGTCCAGCTCTTCCCGGGGGATCCCGAGGCGTTCCCAGGCCAGCCGGGAGACATAGTCTTCCCCGTGGCCTCCTACCGGTTGGACGTGCCCTAAACACTTCCCTATGGAGGCGTTCGGGTGGCATCCTGACCAGATGCCCGAACCACCTCATCTGGCTCCTCTTGATGTGTTTTGCATGCAGATTTTGTGTCAAACTTATTATTTAGATGTTTCCGTTTTTCTGCACGATTTGCTTTTGTCTGACCTTTTTGGGATGGATTACAAACTAAAACTTAGATACCAGTGAGTTTCAACACACGATGCTTGAAGTAAACATGGAATAGTGTTGTCGCAGCTTTTTTAGGGGGCGGGGGATCAACATTGTCCATGTAAACGTAGCCGTCGCGAAGACGCCTCATCACGCCCCCGCCTCGTTCACACCAACGGCAACCTTTTTCTGGAAAACATTGACAGCTGTGGTTGAGGGATTACTTTGGTCATGTGATTTCATCCCGCTGGTGTTAAAGTACAAACAGATGCTGCGTCAGTTTCAATGTTTCCATGATGACACCCATCTCCTTTTGCCAATGCGCTCCTCACTCACTTCCTTTGTTTGTATCACCGGTGCAGACAAACAAACAACCAATGAACATGCAGTCTTAATGAATACCAGGCGCAGGAATACCTTTCAAGAATCCAGTGCTACTTTGGACCGGGTTGAGGGTGGTTTTGTCCAGAGTTTGGACTCAAAGGCTATGTGGTAAAAAACTATCAAATGTTTTTTTTTTTCTAAGTCACTATCAGTGGTTCCTTTTGCGTCACTTCAGTAGCATGGTGGCGTCCCACACGTCGACCTTGTCAGTTGCCCAACTTTACGGCGCCAAAGTACGTCCCTACTCCCTCCGGGTCCAGCATCCAAGCGTTGGACACGGTGACAAACAAGGCGTCACCCTGATCAAGCCAGAGGCCTCGGCCCTGCTGGGCGCAGTACATGTTGTAGCTGGTGTTGTCCCAGCGCATGGTGCTGCCCGTCTTCATCAGCAGGTCCACTTTGCTGTTCTGCTTGATCCTCTCGTGGTAGATGTACTGGATGAGCTGCGTGTTGCTCACGTCCACCGAGGGCCCTCCGCCGCCCTGCCCGCCGTCCTCCGGGACATACTTGTAGTAGCGGAAGCAGGTCTTGGCGTAAACGTAGTAGAAGCCCGACTTGACCACGAGAAGTTTGCCCTTTTCGTAGTTCATCCTGTGGCGGTACCCGCGCACCTCGTCCCAGTCGATGGTGATGGCCTTTGGCTCACCCTCTGCGATAGAAGAGAGCGGCTTAGTGCGGTTAAACGTTGCAGCAATTTGTTGTGAGATGGGGAAAAACTTGAGGCAAATCAAATGGAACAAATGTGTAAACAGGAAATTACAGTAGCAGAACATCCAGTCTTAGGATGGGTTGGGAAAATCAGTTTTGCTAAAAAAAAATCCTTAAAACGTGTTTTGTCAATCATGTTGTGGAAAGCCTGGTTTATGCTACAGCGTTATGTGTGGTCGGCTTTTTATAATGCATCGTTTCCTGGTTCCTGGCGCCTTTTTAATCGAACTCTTTGTCTTCCGCTTTGGGGAAGCGTGTACATAAAAAAGTGACGGATGTTCTACATCAGACCTGGGCATTAAGATTTTCAATCCAGACATTCTACATAATTCTTTTAGACCTTTAATTAAACCAGGGGTCTTCAACCCACGGCTCAGGAGCCGCATGCGGCTCTTTCAGGCCTCCGCCTTGGCTCCCTTTGGCTTTGAAACCGATCGTCAACAAATAATGGTTACTTGATCTATTTTATTTCATTTTATTTACCGTATTTTTCGGGCTATAAGTCGCAGTGTTTTCATTGTTTGGCCGGGGGTGCGATTTATACTCAGGAGCGACTTATGTGTGAAATTATTAACACATTACCGTAAAATATCAAATAATATTATTTAGCTCATTCAAGTAAGAGACTAGACGTATAAGATTTCATGAGATTTAGCAATTAGGAGTGACAGATTGTTTGGTAAAGGTATAGCATGTTCTATATGTTATGGTTATTTGAATGACTCTTACCATAATATGTTACGTTAACATACCAGGCACCTTCTCAGTTGGTTATTTATGCGTCATATAACGTACACTTATTTAGCTTGTTGTTCACTATTCTTTATTTATTTTAAGTTGCCTTTCAAATGTCTATTCTTGGTGTTGGGTTTTATCAAATAAATTTCCCCCCAAAATGCGACTTATACTCCAGTGCGACTTATATATGTTTTTTCCCGTCTTTATTATGTATTTTCGGCAGGTGCGACTTATACTCCGGAGCGATTTGTACTCCGAAAAATACGGTAGTTAGTTCATTTGAATTTAACCGTTGTTATTTTGGAGAGTTCTGAGATCTTGTCATAGTAAAATAAAACACATTTTGAATATATTGTCGATGGAAATGTATGTCACAGCCCTTATGCGACATTTCTGGCTGCCATGCAATTGAATTGTTTTTAGCGGTCAACCCCAAGCAATGGACAGATCAAAAAAGAGAAAGGTTTTATTTACTTAAATTTTTATCAATTTGCTGTTTTTATTGATGACTAACTTGGTAGTTGTTTTAAATTTTTTGTCAAACGAACATGCCGTAGTCATATACCTTCAGTATATTGGAA
Organism: Nerophis ophidion; assembly: GCF_033978795.1. Classification (NCBI taxonomy): domain Eukaryota; kingdom Metazoa; phylum Chordata; class Actinopteri; order Syngnathiformes; family Syngnathidae; genus Nerophis; species Nerophis ophidion. The sequence continues at coordinate 24,816,075 of NC_084629.1, forward strand.
TGAGTTGATTTTTATTTTTTTATTCATTAATAAGGGAAGGAACCATGTATTTTGTTTCTAATATTCAAAATAATTTGATGATTTGCTTTGTTATACACAGAACTAAATCAAATAAGTGTTTGATTTCACAAATCCTATAGCACAGTGGTCCCCAACCACCGGGCCGCAGAATAATTTTTTATTAATTTTTATTTAAAAAAAAAATAATAATAATAATACATATATACATTTTTTTTTTAATTAAATCAACATAAAAAACACAATATAAACTTACAATTAGTGCACCAACCACAAAAACCTCCCTTTTTCATGACAAAAACGTCCCTTTTTCCTGACAAAAAGGTTGGGGAGAACTGCTATAGCACACGTGTAAGGAAACTAAAAGTGGTGTTATCGTCATTTTAGGAATCTAACAGAGTTTGTGGCTCTAGGTGGGTTTTATTTGGGGGAAATGAGCTCCAATGGCTCTTTCTATGCTGAAGGTTGCCGACCCCTGAACTAAACTAAACTAAGCCATTAAGATGTGCAGTGCTGTTTTTAAATTACCATAAGTCTTGAACTATAGAAAGTATTTCAGTGGTTGAAATCTGCGCTTTTCAGTGTTATACGAGTTATTATGGTAATTTAAGTCACAGCAGCTCAGACGAGGAACAAAGCCGAGTGACCGGGGTTTGTTTTCAGAGCAGCCAGCCCAAAAAGTGTGTGTCAGAAACAGATGCGGAAGCAGAATTTTACAACAAATTTCTGCATAAAAGTGATAATATATCATAATGTAGGTGATTGTTACACTTTGCATTCATATTTTGCAGTTTGCTATATTTTTGTTGTGTTTTGCGTGATTGTAAAAGATACACAACTATCTGAGGAGCTGGTCTGAGAAGTAAAAGAGGAGTGATTTTCATATGTTGTTAATATTCAGTGTTTTATTGTTCATAGTTGATATTGTAAATCCCACTTTCTTATTTTCATGTACATTTTGGGTGTCCCATTTAGTAAAAAAACTGTAAAATTCCATTTTGTTTTTTTTGAGGTGGTCTGATTTTAGAATTCTATCGGACATTGACTTTTGGTATTAGTGTTCCTGAAAAAAGGGACTCAAACACGCATACTGTTCAGCATATTTTTACATCTGAATGTGTGTATATCATTTAAACACACATATACATTGGCCTCCCAGACACGTTTTTTTTCCACAGTCTGACCGCTAAGTCAAAATATTTGCCCAGCTCTGTTCTACATTAAGTAGATTTGGTTGCTATTATTGACAGCTACTGTAGTACACAAAGGAAGGTAAATAGTCAACCAGAGTTGCGGTGACTCAATAAGACAACACCGCCCCTCAGGGCTTTGCCAGAGAATGTAAGATCAAATAGTCCACACAGATAAAAGGTAGGAGAGAGTTTTGTTGAGCAGTGTTAGCCAATGAGTTAAAAGCCACAGACTCTCAAATCATTGTCCAGCACAACTCTGGAATATGATGAGAAGTAAGGTTTACACAACGGACTGGCATCCTTTAAAGCAGGGGTCCCAAACACTTTTTGCACCAAGGACCGGTTTAATGTAGGCATTATTTTCCTTTATTTCCCCTTATTGGGTCCATTACTCTCTTACATGAACATTGATATTATACATGTGGGCCCATAGATAGAAATGTCGTTAAACGTAGCTTTGATGTAGCAAGTTACTTTTGTAGTGTAGTTTACAACAATTCTCCGGGGATAGCTTCCCCTGTAGCTTAGCTACATTCAATCCAGAGTAACTTTTTAGCTTAGCTTACTACATTTTCTAAGTAGCTTGCCCATCACTGATTATTTTTGTCAACTAATCGTTGCACCCAATCTGTCAAACTTCTCAATTTTTCCTGGAAAATCAAGTATTTTCCCCTACTTGCCGGTCCCAATCATTATGAAAGACATGACGGCAGATTAATTTATTTTATTGCATTCTAAATATTAAGTATACGTAAATAAAAGTCTGCTTACAGCGGCGCCAATGGGAGCTCCACTATTCCGTCCATAAAATCCGATAACCATTCAAAAAGCGCCAACAATGCTCCATTTACATTGCGTGACTTGAATATTAACCAAGTATTGATGATATTGTTATTATTATATGCGCTAACACGGACAAACTATTTAGAGCAGCGCATATGATCACTTTAGTGTGTCCCTATGTTTACATCATCGACTGGTCTGCTGTTTCTTCGCTTCCCTGCTCCCTGTAAGGTTATTGTATATCATAAATCATCCATCTCACCTGTAAAATGGATGGCTGAGGATATAATCTGAAAAATTGGGACACTTCGACAGCCATTAAGGGCCTGGTACGGCCGAGAACGACACAAAAGGCTCTTGTTTAAACTTGATCCGATAGGACCCTGGCGGCTAATTAATTTCTTTTAAAATATGGGATGTATGGGTCCTTCAATTAGTACAGGTCATAATTCTCGCTGCAGAGTTTTGGACTAGCTGCATCCACGAAAATGGACTGTTTCAATAGGTATGATAGTCATCTTCATCATTTGAACCAATTCTTTTTGAGATCTAAAATTGTGGAGCCGAGTAAGAAATGTTGAAAGTTTCGTGACGAACCAGCAGATCAAAGTTTGCTTTCGCAATTTATCAGCGCCCATCTGTCTAGTTATGTGTCTTTTTAACCACTTGGTCAGAGTTTGTTGAAGCCGACCCTTGTTTTTGGCCTAAAAATGGCCGACTGAAACCAAGATGGCCTACTTCCTGTTAGTTATTCAACTTGGGATCTTTAGAGTTTGACGTGCGTACGGTCAATATAGACGTCTCCAGCGATTTCCCTAACGATACGTGAATCTGATGGCAGGGGCATTTTTTCCCCCCTAATTTTAAAGGAAAAAAAGTGAGTTTTAGTGCTTGTTAGGGGCCTCAAAAATGCGATCGAAGTGGGAGAATAATAATACCGTGTTTTTCGGATTATAAATCGCTCCGGAGTATACGTCGCACCGGCCAAAAATGCATAATAAAGAAGGAAAAAAACATATATATACAGGTACGTCGCACTGGAGTATAAGTCACATTTTTGGAGGAAATATATTTGATAAAATCCAACACCAAGAATAGACATTTGAAAGGCAATTTAAAATAAATAAATAATAGTGAACAACAGGCTGAATAAGTGTACGTTATATGACGCATAAATAACCAACTGAGAAGGTGCCTGGTATGTTAACGTAACATATTATGGTAAGAGTCATTCAAATAACTATAACATATAGAACATGCTATACGTTTACCAAACAATCTGTCACTCCTAATCGATAAATCCGATGAAATCTTCTTCCTCGATGTCGCTTCTAAACAACTCTGCCAACTCCAAAGGTATGCGCCGCTTCCTCTTGTCGTTTTAAAAGTTAAAGTTAAAGTTAAAGTACCAATGATTGTCACACACACACTAGGTGTGGCAAAATTATTTCTGCTGCATATTTCACTACGTCCAGCTTGTAATCTGCTGTACATGATTTCCTTTTTTGGTGCCATTTTTGTTCAGCCCTTCTCAGTTTTTATAAGTTACCGGCAACGTTGAAAATATCCATTTTGATAGCTACGGCAGTAGCATATAGCATATAGCAGTTAGCATCCCATGACCCACAATGCACTTGTGCCATGATCCTCCCCCGCCGAATTCTTATTGGTTGGCGTGTGTGTGACGATTGCTAACATTTTCTTCGTCTCTTCCGCGAATGAGATAAATAATATTATTTAATATTTTACGCTAATGTGTTAATATTTTCACACATAAGTCGCTCCGGAGTATATGTCGCACCCCCGGCCAAACTATGAAAAAAACTGTGACTTATTATCCGAAAAATACGGTAAACGAAGCAATTTCAATAGGGCCTTTGCATCTTTTTGTTGCTTTGGCCCTAATCATTGCAAAAGAGTGAAAGGCGTAAAAGTGACAAGGGGGCGGAGTGAAGTTCCCTGGCTGGTTAAGCTACCAATACACAACCTTGCAATTTTGCAAATGGGTGTTTTATTGTTATTCTTCCATGTGAAAATGCAAAGTATGAACTGCTCGACTGTCCAGACAGACAATTAGGTGTGGAGCACTCACTCTTAGAGAACTCCTGATACTCCTTGATGGGGAGGTGGGCAGATGGGGGCTTGTCCTTTGGGTTTTTGAATCGGTTCTTACTGGTGTCTCTCAGCGCGTTCAGGACCGGTCTGTCTGTCTGCACTTCCTGCCAGAAAAACAACAAAAAAAAACACCAGACCAGATGACAAATAGTGACGAAAGAAAACGTGAGTATTGGATGTGTTTTTCCCCCGGCCAGAAGAAATGTAAAACTATAAACCACATCTGTAGAAAAAAAAAATCAGTAATAATCAAATGTTGTTGTATTTCACTACAGCTGCGCTCTGCTGTCAATTTAAATAAACGTCAAAGTCGTCTTCGTCGAGACAGAGCGCGCGCACACTGTCTAGTTCGGTCCAAACATGGTCTCTAGGCAAGTAAACAGTCACCGCCGACTCACAGCTGGCTTGAAAGCGGCAATGTTTACTCATTTTGCGTTAACATAACTCCATCATTTTGGTGCTGCACTTGGCTGGTGATAATGAGGACAAACATCGCTGATGTTACCATGGCGAGTCTTCACAGAACAAGTTCAGCTTCATGTCATCGTCGTGGACCAGCCAGTACACCTCTCAGGGCATTCCCCAAACTCTCCCCACAAAAACTGTAAAAGCTTGAAATTGTTCATTCAATTGTAAAACGAATGACTGAACCGAGCACAGGGATCCAACCTTTGATTAGGTGGTAATTAATCTTGAATATGAAGAAATGTTCAATGGTGAGTGACTGTATATTTATCACATTCTATTCTAAACTGTTGTAACTTGTCTGCGATCGGTATAATTGGCACCGGCATCCCCGGTATGTCATCCTGAGCCAGCAGGAACCAAACAAGCGTGACACGTTCCTGCCGAGTTGGCAGGTCTACAATTTATTCGTCCAATTGACACCGCCATCCAATGAACAAATACAATTCGGAATTTGACAGAAATCTTTAGACGCGTCAAGATGCGTAAAAAAATGTTTTGGTCATTGGTTCTGCATGTGTTTATTTGTGAGAATTGTCTACAATCACTATGACTCCAGCTTCACTGGATCTACGAGCTAAGGTTTTATTGTTTTTACCTTTTTCACCATCAAAATGGTATGTTACGCATTCAGTTCACACTTTGCCTAAAAGTTAGACTTTTTAGCTCAGGGATGTCAAAGTCATTGACTTTGAAATAATTATCTACGGCCCCCGGGATGATATTTGATTAGTATTAGACCCGGCCCACAGTCCACAGCCGCCTGCTGCTGTTTTGCATGCACCAATACTCCATCAGTGTTGGCACTAGGAATTTTCAAAATGGAGTCCCTAAAGTCATAAAAATTGGGTACCACAGTAAATTTTTGGGGTCCCACTTTTTTGTAACCGTTTTGAAAACGAATGAAAAATGTATGCATTATCTTGTTATCTCACATTCTATATTGTGTTTTGGAAAAAGGTTGTCATGAATTTACCCAAAAAATATTAAAATGTATTCATATGTCGATTTATTCAGCTCTAAACATTAATTCACTTCCTATTTTCCTTCATGGATCTAAACTTTACCGCTGCCGGTATTTTTTTCTATATTTCACTGTTATGCTGATGACACCCAACTCTACATGCCCCTAAAGCTGACCAACACGCCGGACTGTAGTCAGCTGGAGGCGTGTCTTTATGAAATTAAACAATTGATGTCCGCTAACTTTTTGCAACTCAACGCCAAAAAAACGGAAATGCTGATTATCGGTCCTGCTAGACACCGACCTCTATTTAATAATACAACTTTAACATTTGACAACCAAACAATTAAACAAGGAGACTCTGTAACGAATCTGGGTACTATCTCCGACCCAACTCTCTCCTTTGAGTCACACATTAAAAGCGTTTCCAAAATGGCCTTCTTTCATCCCCATAATATCGCTAAAATTCGCTCCATTTTGTCCACTAACGACGCTGAGATCATTATCCATGCGTTTGTTACGTCTCGCCTCGACTACTGTAACGTATTGTTTTCGGGTCTCCACATGTCTAGCATTAAAAGATTACAGTTGGTAAAAAATGCGGCTGCTAGACTTTTGACAAGAACAAGAAAGTTTGATCACATTACACCTGTACTGGCTCACCTGCACAAGCTTCCTGTGCACTTAAGATGTGACTTTAAGGTTTTACTACTTACGTATAAAATACTACACGGTTTAGCTCCAGCCTATCTTGCCGATTGTATTGTACCATATGTCCCGGCAAGAAATCTGCGTTCAAAGGACTCCGGCTTATTAGTGATTCCCAGAGCCCAAAAAAAAGTCTGCGGGCTACAGAGCGTTTTCCATTCTGGCTCCAGTACTCCGGAATGCCCTCCCGGTAACAGTTCGAGATTCTACCGCTTTAGAAGCATTTAAGTCTCATCTTAAAACTCATTTGTATACTCTAGCCTTTAAATAGACCCCCTTTTTAGACCAGTTGATCTGCCGTTTGTTTTCTTTTTCTCCTCTGTCCACCTCTCCCTTGTGGAGGGGATCTGGTCCGGTGGCCATGGATGAAGTACTGGCTGTCCAGAGTCCGGACCCAGGCTGGACCGCTCGTCCATAGTCGGGACCCAGGATGGACCGCTAGCCTGTGTATCAGCTGGGGACATCTCTGCGCTGCAGATCCGCCTCCGCTTGGGTTGGTTTGTTGCTGGCTTCACTTTGGACGGGACTCTCGCTACTATATTGGATCCATTTTGGACCGGACTCTCACGGTTACATTAGATCCACTATGGATTGGACTTTCACAATATCATGTTAGACCCGCTCAACATTCATTGCTTTCGGTCCCCTAGGGGAGGGGGGGGGGGGGGGGGTTGCCCACATATGCGGTCCTCTCCAAGGTTTCTCATAGTCATCATTGTCACTGTCACCGACGTACCACTGGGGTAAGTTTTTCCTTGCCCTTATGTGGGTTCTACCGAGGATATCGTTGTGGTTTGTGCAGCCCTTTGAGACACTTGTGATTTAGGGCTATATAAATAAACATTGATTGATTGATTGATTGATTGATTTTTGTTGTAATATTTTCAAAATGTGTTTGTTCTATTTTTGCCCAAAGTAAGACAAAGAAAACAAGCTGAAGTTGTCTTTATTTTTTTGTTTTAATGCCATGATTTTAATAGTCCGGCCAACGTGTGCACGGATTTTCCTTCATGCGGCCCCTGGGTTTAAATGAGTTTGACACCGCTGATTTAGCTTGTTTGTTCAATATGATTAGTGGTTAATTTCTATTCACACGTTTAAAAAAAAAAGCCAGTTAAGTACAGTTAATGACACTCATAAAAAAGCGAGAATTGTTGGACAGTCAAACAATTTAAATATAATTTATTGTAATTAATCGCATTTTTTGCCATAGCTAACTTTTATTTAGTTGCAATTAATCGCAGATATAAGTTCTTTTTTAATCTTTTAATAAGTGTCCCTTTAAATCATGTTTGTAATCCTGTAAACATTGAAGGGGAAAAATTGTTAGCTTTATTAACTTTTTTAAATGGCTTCACACAAATGGACTAAAAAATGAAAGTATACCCAGACTTTCCTGCACTCGTGTCAACCAAAAATATTTGTCTGTAAGGCTTTGCCGCACTTGTTTCACAGTTGTTTCGATGACAAAATAATAATCACATGTAGGGATGCGTACTGACTGAATCCTGCCAGTCCTACCGGGTCTTGATTCATGTAAAACTCAACGCTTCGGCACTTGACGATCACGGAAACCACATTCAGCCAAACTACCTCCAGGTTATGTTGCAATTTTCAACGCCAACAAAGTACTTAATTAAAAAAACACTCCAAATCAAGTTAATTAAGGCTACACTTTTCCAAAAATGCTTTAGCTTGATGCTAATATACATTGCCTTTGCTATTGTCACGCTATCGATTAGCATTAACTAGTTTGCATGGTCATTTCAACATCTCTAAATTTGTTCATGACAACTACAACTAAGAGGCACATTACTATAAAACTACTGTGTAAGAAGTACAATACTTACATTGTTGACACTTTTTAGGGCGCAGCAAAATACAATTTTCAGGAATGACTGAACTGACAAGCCAGCACACCGTAAACTATACAATACTATAACGTCTTGGACTTGCAATTGTAAGTGAAACTTAAAGTAAAAAGTACCAATGATTGTCACACACACACTAGGTGTGGCGAAATTTGTCCTCTGCATTTGACCCATCCAAACTTACTGTTGTATACTTGCAAATGAGTTTCAGAAATATCACAATAAACATTCATTACTTTGTTGGCTTTAAGGCTCATTGTGCTAAATTGGATGGTTGCAGCACCTTCCTGCCACACTCGCCGGATTAGAGATATTCTTTATTCCCTTAAAATTGGAGAACATTAGTTTCAGAAGTACGAGATGGTTTCCTAAAATATGTCAAAGAGACCGATCCCCGATTGAAAAGTAATTGAATGCTATGTAATTGATGAGCCTTTTGTCTGACTTTGTGTATTGCTGCACCATGTTGGGGACATTCAAGGGTGCAATTTTCTGTGGCTTAATGTCAATATGTGCTTGTATTTATTTGACAACGCTGATGGATGCTTTTTTAAATATGTTTTTTATTTATATTTTTTATATAATTTTTGTGGGTTACTTGTTTGTGGGAGAAAAAAAAAGAATATTTGACATGTGTTTAATTGTATTTCTGGACTGTACATGTCAAAAATCCAATAAAGAAATGTTAAAAAATAAGAAATGTCATAATAAAACAAGTTATAACAAATAATCATCAGTTATCTTAATCAGCTATTTTTTATTTGAATTTATATTATTTACAAAAAATTTGTACCGTAAACAATACTTATTCCTGATCGTGAGTCAGAAAATATAGCCGTTAAAGGAAATTATAGTTATGATTGCATGAGCTTTGACAGCCCTAAAAAAGTCACATTTCCATTGTTTTCTATGTGAAAACATGATATTCTAATCAGAAAAAAGAAGGAATGGCTAACGACGCTTGCGCTTCTACAATGTCGAGAATGCACGCGGGCTTTGGCTTGCACGTACCATAAATCAAAGTGAATAAGTAACTAAAACATGGCTTACTTGCACTTAAATCCATTGACCTTTTAGCTGAGCCCATCCCCGGTACTGCACAGTGTAGGCCGGGCCTGCACATCCTGCCTCTCAACAAAGGGCTCTAACAACGGGCTAATAAACGGTCCTCCGAGGTCGACCATCCAGCCAATCCTCACGGACCTTTTAAATCGCAACACGGGCGGCGTGTTCCTGTCATGGGAAGTAGCCTGGGCGTAGCGACACAATGAGCATTTAAGTCTACTCACCGTCACGTCATCTCTAAAGAAAAAGAAAATAATTTACATTCAGAGAATTATGGGTAAGCTAAGACTAGAAGACACATCTTGACATGACCTTTAAGGGTAAATGTATATTATAGTACAGCATGTATGCACACGCACGTGCTTGCAAAAAATATGCCCTGGGGTGCTCGCTAAAGTAACACAAAAACCCTTAATTTCTGCCGATATAAATGATAATAAAAAACGCTCACTAACCTATTTTTATTGTGCACAGTCTGTAGTGTTCAAGTAGTTCCACTCTCAAGCACCATACACTGTTGCATGGTTGAAGGGGGCGGGCTGGTGAGCCTGGCTTTTATTAACAATGCAATCGTTCCTCCCGCCAGTTATTTACTATAGCAGCCACCTGTAGCCTAATCAAGTCAGAATGACTCGTAAATTCAATTGGCGCATAGATGAGTACAGAGGAGGAAAGGATTGTGCCAATGCCAGTTTACATGTTTATTTATTATGATTATTTTTTTGCAGAATTGCGCAAAAACTACCCAACTGATTTCTGCAAAACTTTGAAAGGGCGGTGCATGGACCCATTGCACTTGTGGATCAGTAGAAAGTAAGGATGTTTGGATCAGGGATTATGCTCCTGCTTCTGATACTGAATATCCAGGAGTGCATCAGCAAATAACAAAACCTATACCGATCACATGTATTAATTGTTAACTTTTCTATATATTTATGGTGAGTGTTAGTGATGGTTTAACAATGTCAACAGAATATTTAAACTACTTTGTTATTCTTTTTTTATTACATTGAATTGTTTGAGCGAAACAAAGTATATAGTACACAATCCGTTACGTGGACCCCGATTTACCATGAATTGATAAACGTGGACCCCGACTTAAACAAGTTGAAAAACTTATTCGGGTGTTACCATTTAGTGGTCAATTGTACGGAATATGTACTGTACTGTGCAATCTACTAATAAAAGTTTCAATCAATCAATTAAATAAATCAATAGTCTTTTAAATCCGTTTTGCCCTCAAAGTCCTCCTGTGTCTAAGCAATTATTTAACAATATGTGCAAACAATGAAAATATTTCTTATAATATACTTATTGTCAGAAAATTAAAATCTCCTCCTAACCACTCTAGTATCGATTATATGGTGATATCGGCATGGTGTCGACGCCACTAATTTATGGATCGACCCATCCTTTTTATGCAGTGTACTTCCGGCTGCGACATCAAAAGTTAAGAGTTGTTATCTTCTCTTTCACTCTTATTAATCTACGTGTTATTTTCTGCTTACTTTCTGTTGTAACCTGTTTTTCAGCTGCATTTCTGAAACTTTACTATCCATTTTGTTTATTGGTGTTTCTTCATGCTAGGTTAGGAGCTACTTATTTTAGCTAGCCTGCCTGCTCCTGCTTGTTCTTGTTGTGTAACACGTTTAACACCGTTCTAATAACCGATAATGATACTAATAAATGCAGTTTATTTGCTATTATGTTGGTTTAGGGGAGTGTATCCACACTGTATATAGAATTCCCCTTTTTGCTGGTAGATAGTCAACAGGGGTACTCCAAATAAATAATATAGCTGGGTTGCACATAACATCTTATCCATTTTTCTTCTTCGCGGTTAAATTAACATGATGGTTAAATTAACATGATGGTCAAGTAAATGCAGCATTGGCTGCTGTGACGCGAGAAATTCGGCCACCATCTTGAAGTGGTGATGAGAAGCCTGCGAGCAGCCTAAACTGACAGTTGACAGGTAGAAAACAAAGATGCCGGGCTGGTGTTCAGGGTTTTCCTGCTCAAATGAGCGTACTGTTGAAAATAGGAATCGGGGGTTTACTTTTCACAAGTAAGATTTAACATTAAGGTACTATTGGTTGTATTTTGTGAAAAGAATATTATCACAGAGTTGAGAAGGAGCTAAGATCTGCAATAGTACTGAAATCGTAGCCGCTAGCAAACAAGAGTATGATCATGATGGAATTGCTTGTCCATCCATCCATTTTCTACCGCTTATTCCCTTTTGGGGTTGCGGGGGGCGCTGGCGCCTATCTCAACTACAATCGGACGGAAGGCGGGGTACACCCTGGCTTATCCATCCATCCATTTTCTACCGCTTATTTCCTTTTTTGGGGTCGCGGGGGGCGCTGGCGCCTATCTCAGCTACAATCGGGCGGAAGGCGGGGTACACCCTGGACAAGTCGCAACCTCATCACAGGGCCAACACAGACAGACAGACAACATTTACACTCACATTCACTCACCCATTTAGTGTTGCCAATCAACCTATCCCCAAGTGCATGTTTTTGGAGGTGGGAGGAAGCCGGAGTACCCGGAGGGAACCCACGCATTCACAGGGAGAACATGCAAACTCCACACAGAAAGATCCCAAGCCTAGGATTGAACCCAGGACTATTGTGAGGCAGACGCACTAACCCCTCTGCCACCGTGAAGCCCTGGCTTGTCAATGAAATTAATTACATTTTAAAATGTCACACTTGAATAACATGAAGTTGAAATAAATGATTAAGATGAAGATTGTAAAAGCCAATAGGGGTAAAAGTTAGGACCACAGTCCAGATTGTGTGTGTGTGTGTGGCGGGGGGTGGGTAATATGTTAGTAAACTAGACCAGTGGTTCTTAACCTTGTTGGAGGTACCGAACCCCACCAGTTACACACGCGCATTCACCGAACCCTTCTTTAGTGAAAAATAAAAATACAGTTTTTTTCAAATTCAAGGGAAAGTTAAATGTTTTTTACTGGTGCACAAAATGAACCGTGAATGAGCGAAGAAAACCTACACAGTATATACACTCACAACGAATTACACACCTGAAAATCAGTGTGACTTCTGCTGTTGCCTTTGAGAGACCAGTTCAGATATGCGTGGCTTCACCTCGGCAAGTGCCACTCTCATGTCCTTTTAAATGATAAATGATCAAATTAAATAATTTATTTATTTTCACAGCAAAGTCTGTTCCTTTTCTTCGTTTTCCACCCAGACATACTATAGTACACAGCTCATTAAAAACAATATTTTTTGTTATTGTCATTGTAGGCCAAAACACTTATATTAGAAAATAATGTCATGGAAATGACAGCTGTCATTTGATTATAATAATAAAACCTTTAATTTGTTATTTAGTCAGGTTTAGGACAGGTGTACTCACATGATAGGGTTAGGGTTAGTAGGCTTGTAGTAGTAGGGTCTTGTACTGAATGCTCAAGGACTTTTTGCGTTTGCTCACGCATAGAGGGAACATTGTTTGAGGGTATCCATAATACGCCGATAGGAAGAAGTTTTTGTTTACACAATGAGTCGGGTGTGTCTTGACCTCCGCGGCGGAGGCTCCACCGAACCCCTGAGGCCGACTCACCGAACCCAAATTAAGAACCACTGAACTAGACAATCAGATTATACAAATCTAAATTTAATCTAGCTTTTCTAACCCAATTTTGTGTAACCCACCTTCGTGAAATGTGTGGGACTTTTATCCAAAGCGACATACATAAAAAATACATATAAAACAATCACTCCAAACATTATCATTTAAGGGAAGAATGTAATACAAAATATCAATACAAAGTGTCACGACAGAATAAACTTTCTGCTGCTGCAGCAACAGAGATACAGTCTATAGGTCCCTAAGATATATAGATATCTAATGTATTTATTATACATTGTTTCTGTAGGATATACACATGTAGATATAACCTAATCATATTGTTTCTTCAATTTAAATGTAGCTGACCGTTTTTCCCCCCTTCTCTGGGACAATATGCCCAGTTTTGATCTCGGACGTCTGGTCACTTGTAGCATAAAATAATATTCTATTACTGTTAAGCAAACTATGAATAATAAAACAAGCCAAAACATGTCCTTTATCATAGCTACACTTATGACAAAAAAACGCGTGAAAATCAGTGGTATTCAGCGAGGTAAAATTAATTATATGCGCTGACAGTTCATTGCTCCTGCCAAATGAATTGCGCTGCGTGGAGTGGATCACCACTCCAAGATGGCGGCCCCACGTCTCGTCAGCGCCAGTCGGCAGTAGCGGTCGATGCTGCGTCTACTTATAAGATGTCTGTCTATGAGCTTGAGAGTAACATTTAAACAACTGAGAGTGAGTGTAGAGTTTGAGCATAAACTTTTGTTTTGTTCTTAGGTGTTCTAGTCGTTCAAATAGAAAAGTAGGAAAGAGCTATTAGTGTCCCGAAAGAAGTGGTTCATGAAGATAAAGTCGGGGGAAAAAACGAAAGTGTGTCGAAGGAAATTACTCTTAAAAATATCCCTTTCATCATCTTGTGGAATACAATCTGACCATGCTCATGTCTGCAGCAATCACTCTGTAAAATGTTTGTTTAAACATTTGATTTGTTTGAGAAATCTTCTGTGTGTCTCTTTTGGGAGCGGAACGTAACATGAAAAAAGGACAAGAAATCGTATTAGTTTGTGTTTTTTTGTGGTTGCTATGCCTAACTATAACTATAAAGACCTTGGTGGTGCATAAAAAATTACGTCATGTTAAGTCCGAGTAATAAATATTGTAAATGTTGGTTCAAACAGAAACCAAAAGCTTAGTTGTTGTGCAGAAAATGCCAAGTGCTTTATTCAACATGGATGCCCACATTATGTCGTGTTTGGTGCTATTTGTTAGCATCAAGAACATACCCAACTTATCCTTCTTATCATTAGCAATATGTCAATTTACGTTGCTTGACGATGCACAAATAATTTCAACATCACAAATGAATACTTAATTTTTGGACTACTCCAAATGTAAAGACATGATGTGCTTCCAATCTTTTCTTCTTTAAATCCTTATAAGTGTCGAAGGCAGTGATGTCGAAGCGAGCAGGAATGTCTTGGTGATGATGAATGGCTTGAATTTCAAAAATATATCCATTCCATTTGAAATATTTTTTCCTGAACGCTTGTATATTTGTCTCTATTTGTCAAAATACACCCAGATTTGCACTGATGCAGGTAAATAAACCCAGGCCAGGGCTCCCGAAACTTTTTGACTAGGGGGCATTGGGTTAAAAAAATTTGGCCGGGCGAGCGCGATGTCACGTTATCGATGGTAAAATGTATTTTTAGACAATATAATTTGCCTGAGCGGCTAAGAGACACCCAGAGTGACAAGCGGTAAAAAAATTATTAGAAAAGACAGATTTAAAAAAAAAAATAATAATGAAAAAAATATATATATATTTTTAGACAATATAATTTGCCTGAGCGGCTAAGAGACACCCAGAGTAACAAGCGGTAAAAAAATTATTAGAAAAGACAGAATTAAAAAAATAATAATAATGAAAAAAAAATATATATATATATCTTTTTTATTTTTTTAAACCTGGATATACAGAGGGCTGTAGTTTTGGGACCCCTGCTCTCAAATACCGCTTAAAACCCGGAAGGGCCTCTGGGTTATGTGATTGCAACCCAGCATTTAGGATATTGTTTTATTCAGCCCATCCATCCATCCATCCATTTTTCTACCGCTTGTCCCTGTCAGAGTTGCGGGGGGTGCTGGAGCCTATTTCAGCTGCATTCGGGCAGAAGACGGGGTACACCATGGACAAGTCGCCACCTCATCGCAGAGCCAGAGATAGACAGACAACATTCACACTCGCATTCACACACTAGGGCCAATTTAGTGTTGCCAATCAACCTATCCCCAGGTGCATGTCTCAGGAGGTGGGAGGAAGCCGGAGTACACAGAGGGAACTCACGCAGTCACGGGGAGAACATGCAAGCTACACACAGAAATATCCCGAGCCCAGTTTCGAACCCAGGACCTTCGTATTGTGAGGCACATGCACTAACCCCTGTTCGACCGTTCTGCCCACAATGGATATTTAATTATTTCATTCCTTATTACTCCTTATTAATACAAGGGCTTTGGGCGTATCTACATTTCCCACAATGTATTGCCGGTGGTCATTTTGGAAGACTTTGTTTGTAAATTGTTGTTAAATCATTAACATTCATCAAGTGATACTGATAATGCCACAATCGAGTTGGGAGAGATAAAACATACTTTTATCGCAGGTTATTCCTGGACAGGAGGAAACGGCTGAAAAGAAGGATGAACGGCGAAGGCGAGCATTGATTGCTGCACTCAACCGATCCGATGTGACGTGCAATGGACAACTTTGTGTTTGTTCGGATCATTTAATTTCAGGTAATTTATAAATTAAGAACATTTTGTAAGTAGAAATTATTTTAAGATAAATAACAGCCCCGTCGGTGCATGACTTTAGCCTTGACAACACGATGTCCACTGGGTTTACACAGAGACACAAACATCACAAACCGTCCACAAACAAACCAATCATAACTTTCTATTTGTAGACTCTCATAACTTTGAAAGTTCTTCAAAGTTCCCATTTTGGGTTGAAAAGTTACGAAATTCATCAAGTCCAGCTATGAAACATCAGGAAAGATGTTGTGATTTCTATTGATAAGGATCCTCACATTCAATTACGGCAGTTTTCTCCTTGTAAAGAGTAAAGAACTTCTTTTCTAGTGACTCAGAGTATTTCTCCATTGTACCAAAGCCAGTGCAATGTTATTTTCCACTGAACACATAAATATCACGTGTGCATTGAATAGCGCTATCCTGAACAATTACTCTCTTAATGCATTGTGGAATACTTTAGCAAAAAGGACAAAGGCCTGTATTAGCCAGAGAGAGTCGGTGTTTAGAGAAAAGCTTTTTTGCGGAATTCAGATGTTGTTTTCTAAATAGTCAGAAGCATATCCATTTGGCCATGTGTGAGGAATTGGAACTGCACATTAAGTGCTTTGCGTACACAACTAACTGACAGCTAGCAAAGAGAGCGATCCTCAGCGTTTTCCACGCTAGCTACTCCCCTTCATCTGGGTTTAACCACCGTACCGCGGGTATGTACAAGCATGACAATCATGGACGGCAAGACACTGGATTGCTTCCTCGAACAGCAAGTTACCACTACAAATATATAAAAAAACAGCCGAATCGATGATACACTTGACAGCTACAACTTCAGGGATGCGAAAGTCCTCAAAATAGACAGATGGAATCATATTTACTTAATTTTTTTCAATAATTTTTAATTTTGGTTTTTTTTTGTGGAAATAAGTTTGCAGTAAAAAGCTCAGGCCTTGGCCATGCATGCAGTTGTAATAGACTTCAAAGTACACCTGCATGGTTTTGTCACCCAGACACATTTTTAAAAAGTATCCTTATCCTGTCATATAGTACCGACGACATTGTATTGGTTTTCCTAAAAAACATGAGTGCTAAAAAAGAAAATCTAGTCAGGTGCCCTTGGAATTTTCCTGAGGCTACCACTCTCCTACACTGCTTAAAATTATTGTTAAAATATTTTCTTGTTCTCGTACTTATTTACTTTGACTGACCTATTGAAACGAGAGTATTGTCACACCCCTCCCGAGTGTTCAGCCTGTTCTTTTGACTGACATTCTAGCATGCATCTTGCCGAGTTTTGGCTTCTCAGTTGCATTGCACGTGGATTAGTTGTACACTCCCGAGTTTGCTGTGTTGCGTCGCAGTCAATCGAACGTGTTTAGACATAACATTCCCCGCAGTAACGCTTTTGGAGTGTAAACAATGTTAAGTTGTTGTTCTTAGCCCCGGGCAGCTTGTGCAGTGTTATCATCAAGCCTTTACACTAAACCCATCCGAGGGGAAAGAAAATCTACCCCTGCTATAAAGTTCTCCAATTTTGTTTTAACAAAACAAGTGCATCATTAGCAATTGTCAGTCATGATGCCAACTTAGTGGAGATACCAGGAACGCTTGAAAATGGTCCTAAAGAGGTTGATCTGGGTTTAAGTAGAATCAATGTGTTGCAAAGCAGCAGCTTTGAAACACCACCAATTTGCTGAGTAATATTTTCCAATGTGATGTTCGACTTGTTGTTACCATTTTTAAGTGTGAGCTTTTAGAGTTGACAAATTAGCAACTTATGTTCACCCTGCAAGTCAATTCTGATTTAGTTTTTGGCCATATGTATCTGATAGGACCGGGCGATAAAACAAAATCAATATACATCGCAATAGACGTGTAATCAATATCAATGAAAAATGCCTTTGATAAAACATTTGATGACATTTAGTTATTCTTGGTCGGAAGAAACTGGAAGTCGCTCTTTAGTACGCGAGCAATGCAGGAAATTATCACAGATCAATGGGAGTGACACGCTAACATTCAATCAGGTCACAGTATCAACTATCATGTTCGGTTGTGCCATCTTGTTGTCTTGTGGCTGATTCTTTGCATGGATTGAAAAGAAATTGTAAAAAAAAACTAAACAGGAAATGTCACTTCTTTGCATGGAGTGAAAAGAAATTGTAAAAAAAAACAAACAGGAAATGTCACTTCGGCAGTATGGCAGATATTTGAATTTTCCTGAAACGGACTGTAGTAAGACCAATGTGTTTTCTAATTTATGCAAGGTAATCGTCCCCACCAAGACAGGTAATACCACACCACTTTAGCTGCGCTCACCCGTTAGAGCAGTGGTTCTCAACCTTTTTTCAGTGATGTACCACCTGTGAACATTTTTTTAATTCAAGTACCCAATAATCAGAGCAAAGCATTTTTGGTCGAAAAAAAGGGATAAATAAGTAAAATACAGCACTATGTCATCAGTTTCTGATTTATTAAATTGTATAACAGTGCAAAATATTGCTCATTTGTAGTGGTCTTTCTTAAACTATTTGGAAAAAAATATATAAAAATAACTAAAAACTTGTTGAAAAATAAACAAGTGATTCAATTATAAACACATACTTTTACACATAGAGGTAATCATCAACTCAAGTGCCCTCTTTGGGGATTGTAATAGAGATCCATCTGGATTCATGAACTTAATTCTAAACATTTCTTCACAAAAAAGACATCTTTAACATCAATATTTATGGAACATGTCCACAAAAAATCTAGCTGTCAACACTGAATATCGCATTGTTGCATTTCTTTTCACAGTTTATGAACTTACATTCATATTTTGTTGAAGAATTATTCAATAAATATATTTATAAAGGATTATTGAATTCTTGCTATTTTTAGAATTTTTTTTTAAAATCTCACGTACCCCTTGGCATACCTTCAAGTACCCCAAGGGGTACGCATACCCCCATTTGAGAAACACTGCTTCAGAGCACAGCTGTAACCTGTCACTAAACTTGCGGAAAATAGTTCTTCTCAGGTTTCTCTATGTTTACATTTTCACACTTTGCACTATTTTGTTACAGTTTATTAAACATTTCTTACATATTTTTTTTCACCTTCATTTTAAGAGGTTATTAAGCGTTCAATGTGATTTTACAATTTAGTTCACATTGTTTGATTTGTTCTCCATGCTTGTGTTGACATTTCCTTTCGTTTCTGCTTTGATAGCTGAGGGAATAATAATCTGACAAAGGTTACATTTTAAATAAAAATTTATACATTTAGTATATTTTTCTTCTAGTTCTTATCAGGTCATAAAAATATCAATAATCAGCCATATTATGCAGCCCTGGTATGTGATTTTTTTTTTTCATGTCAACGTGAACAGTACGATTCCGATTTCTTTTCTTTTTTTTTCAAATCCGACTCAGGCCCCATCCGTATGCAGTTCAACCTACCTAAATACGTTATCAAAAAGTGACAAACATCACCTCATCACACAAACGTGAAATTAAATAGTGAACGAAGGACCAGAAAACAGTCGGTGGTGAAAATATATTTTAGAAAGTATTAAAATATAGAAGGACTTTCTTCACTATCCCCCGCTGTGCCTCCTCACCCACGCGGTGCAGACTTCGCAACAACCCCACAAACTACCCTAGCTAACGTTTTTGCCCTCTTCCTTAATTGCCTTTGTGCCATAGATCCAGTAGTGAAACTAAAACAAAGTGAGGCCATGTTTACTTCTGTAAACCCAGGGCTCCGCAGTTCAGATGCATTTAGCTCACATTATACAAAGTTACATATTTTTTCGGTAATCTAAACAACTACATAAACAGATCAGATTTAAAAAAAAAAAAATTCCAACTTTGTGTATCATACCCTGCCGTGTAAACGTAGACTGGTAAAGTTTGTTTATTGACCCTTTGGCGTCCAGGGTAGGTTTTTTTTAACCTTAATTACTCTTGTGTACATTAACATTACCTTGGTTAAGTTCATGTCCTTTGTTCATTACATACTAACATGTGCAACTTTAAACTTACTTGTTAATTTTGTGTATAAACACATTGGGCCTACAGTAAAATCTATCCCAAACCTAAAATCTGAGTTATCAAAATGTATTTTTTTAGATTAAAAATGCCAAACATGAATGAACCTTCCTCATAAATAAATACAGTGAACTTACTAACGATGTACACAACAAATATGTTCTGTTACAAACTCAAGAAAGCTGAATATAACATCCTTGATAATCTAGAAAGAAAAGTCAGGCGTGCGTTATTGGCCTTCAAAGCCATGGCATGCATCTACGCATCAGTTGGCCACTTGATGGCACTGTTGGTCCAAAATTTCCCGTTTCCCTCTGCAACCAAATGGCTGTTCATGCTTTGATTGATTTGAAAGATTGAACTTTTAAAAAAAATAAATGTTTATTGTTTTTGATATTAAAATTTATTTTTTAAATCAAATGTTAACACTTAGGTTCTTATAACTACTGTTGAGTTGTTATCTTGTTTTATCATCACATTTCTGGGTCTTATTTGCAAGTATGACAATACGTTGCAATTATAGTTGTAAGTCAAAGATGTTAGATGGAAGTAGTATATATTTTGTGTGTTGGATAGTCAGTTCAGTGTTTGTGGACTCTAGTCTTTTGTTGCGCCCTAAAAGTTTTGATAATGTAAGTGTTTTGCTTATTACGCACAAGTTGTTTGATAGTAAAATGCATCTTAGTTGTAGTTTTAATTAACAAATTAGGAGGTGTTAAAATCCATCCATCCAACCATCCATCCATTTCCTACCGCTTATTCCCTTTGGGATCGCGGGGGGCGCTGGAGCCTATCTCGGCTACAATCGGGCAGAAGGCGGTGTACACCCTGGACAAGTCGCTATCTCATCGCAGGGGCAACACATTTAGACAGACAACATTCACACTCACATTCACACACGAGGTAATTTAGTGTTGCCAATCAACCTATACCCAGGGGCTAAATCGCTAATGCTAATCAGTAGCATGTCAATAACTAAGCTAATGTGTATTACCATCAAGCTAGCGCAATTTTGGGAAAGTGGAGCCTTACTTTACCTACTGTGGAGCGTTTTTTGAGTCAATTTCTTAGTTGGCATTGAAAATTGCAACAGTAGGGATAGGTAGTTTGGTTGAGTCCGCTCTCAGTCCTGCTGGAGTGATCGCCAAGTGCTGAAGCGCAAAGAGCAGCAGCAACAGGGTGTGACGCCACGGCCACACACGACCCATAACATGGCGCCGTTAAATTGTCTGAGAATTGGTGGGATTCACACAGTGCCGAAAAAGGACCAGATTCAGTAGCCATCACGCTACGCTACTCATTATGCTGCACTTGCATTTTCCCCGTGTGCAAACAAAGACTCTTGTGTGTAGTATATACCATGAAAAGCCTTCCACAATGAAGTTTAAACTTTATGTTCACTAGTCCACCTGTATTTCCATGTTCTTCTTTTTTTTTTGCTATCCGTAAATTGCTTTTTTTCCATTCCTCAGATTGGCTAGCCTTATGCCCGCTAGATTGTTATAGCGCCACCTCTTGCCCTGGCCTACAAATCATTTCAACAGATATGTTTTTTTTTAATAATTAATCAAAATGTCCATTGACATGACAATGTGGCCTACAAAAAAGTGTTACACGTGTGTGTGTGTGTGTGTGTGTGTGTGTGTGTGTGTGTGTGTGTGTGTGTGTATGTGTGTGTGTGTGTGTGTGTGTGTGTGTGTGTGTGTGTGTGTGTGTGGAGGGGTTTACCAGGGGTGGGACTCACCTCGATTGGTCGATGTGGAGCAGTGGTCAAATCCACCTGGAGACAGAAAGAGAGGTTAAAGGTCAGAGAGGTTTAAACATTAAGATAAGATAATCGTCAGCACACTATTTCTAAGAAGCACAACGTGCTGACATTTAGGAGGATTACTTCTTAGAACCTAAAAGAAATACAGTAAGTGTGTTTGTGTGGGAGTAGAGTTGAATTCCCTAAAGTCACTTCAGGTTCCAGAGCAGCAGGCACAAGTCAGAATGATTTGGAGCTTGGTTCTTCTTGTACGACTATGTCAACAGGGCTTTAGGGGAAACACACATTTGATCCAAACGATCAGCGTGGCATTCCTGCACTCGTCTCTAAGCTCCAACCTGGAAGTCGTGCAGGTGTTGAAGTCCCATGATGGTGTGGTGCCAGACTGCACTCCTCGCACATCTCCTGAGTCATGCAACCATGCGCCCGCCGCCTGTCAGCAGCTTCTTCCCAAAGCAGCTCATCGACCAAAGCTCAGTCTCACTCTGACTGCTATTCCAAAACCACTCCTCCATTCCAGCGTCCAGCTCTTTCTGCCCCTGCTGGCCCACGACCAATACAACTATTTTCTAACAAAACAAAGTCTGCTTAATAAGCAGTCCCGACTTCCATAATTTAGTTCGTAGCAGGTCTTGAACCTGTGACCCTCCAAGTCTGTCATCCGCGTTAATACCTCACAGAAGTGAGTACAACCCTGAGGGACCATACTAAAGCAATGAAGCATGGATATACTTTACAGTAGTCAGTGTACAGCTTGTATAGCAGTATCAATTTACTGTAAACATAATTGTGTGTGTATACATGTTCAAATAGTGTCTTTGGTGTGAACATTTAGGTGTAATCTAGTACCGCCTTAATCCTCTTGGGCATAGAATTGTGCAGAGTTGCACAGGTTGTTACAAGACATCACTGATGGAGCTAGGAGACACCTTTAGCTCCTCCACCTTCCTTTCTGCCTCTTGAGCATAATTGGCCACTACATCAATCAATCAATCAATCAATCAAGTCCAGCTATGAAACATCAGGAAAGATGTTGTGATTTCTATTGATAAGGATCCTCACATTCAATTACGGCAGTTTTCTCCTTGTTATTTTCATTTATAAAATAAATGCGACACTAAGTGCTTTACAGACTTAAAAATAATACCCGATGACCAACACACACACACACACAAACACATACACACACACGCACACACACACACAACCACACACACACACACACACAAATAAATGAATGCATGGCGGAGTACAGAGGAGCCAAGTGCATAAACACTATCACCTTCATCTTCCCTAGCAAGACACTTGATCATCTTGGAAAGTGTATTTGGTCTACGTAATATGTTGAAAACAGCCACACGGGACAGTTTTTTGCTTCTGAACATGGTTTGACAGTGATTTAGACCAATGTTCTTAATATAGGGCCATTGTTGGGCCGTGAGCGCTCCCCAGAGGGGCGCCCAAAACAATTTGTTTCCCGGCTGTGGTCCGCACTGGTGCTTACTTGTAATACAATTTTTTTTTTTTACCACTGGTGGCAGTAATGACAATATCAAACAAACAGAAGAAGTCTGAAGCTAAAGTCATAGAGAAGTTTCTTAAGCGCAAAAAATCTGAGTAAAGTGGTTAAGTGGTATTTTCATTTGCACTTACATTTTTTGACAGTTTATATAGGAAACATATTATTATATTATTATTATGTTTTTTTCATTAGTTTTATTATTCCCTTCTTTTGTATTCCAGCCTGATTTAACCTTTTATAATAATCTTTGTGATTAACGCATGTCTTCATATATTTTGACAAGGTTTGTACTGTTAAACTGTAAATAGATTATATATAATTATTGAATATCAATGGAATCAGTGTTGTTTTTTGGGCCCTAGGCCCCTTTATAGTGGAAAAGTTGGGCCCTGAGGTCAAAAACAACCCGGATTTAGACAATAATTGTTGTGTGCTGCAAGCTGTACACTGACTACTCTCAAGTCTACTGTCTGTAGTATTGTCCTATGGCAAGATATGCTTGCAGAAATATGAGGGTTGTACTGTCTTATTCAATAGCTATTACTGTACTTTGATAATATGTAGCAGTACCATCCCATGCATCAAGAACACAAACATGCCAAACACTTTCATTACGTGTCTGTAAGGCATCCGTACACAGACGGTACTTGAGAGAATTTGTTAGGACACATCGTGATGTGTTTACGTGTAAGACGAGTGAAAGTATTTGATTTTGTAAACACGCATGACAGGAATTAGAAACCAGTGAGGAAAAAACATATCATCCGGATGCTTTCCAGGTGAACTCGGAGCACCCTGACACAGCTCAAATGTGGTCTGCTCTCTTTCAGCCTGTCGAAACATGACCCATCATCCGACGCGGAAACCACCACAAAGTCTCCGCAAACCCCAATGGTGGCACAATTTAAATATTACGGGGAGGGAAAAAGAGGGGTGTTTGTAATGACCTGACAAAAAGCAAGTAAGCCGTGTCAACTTTTGCGAGTTGGAACGTCTTATTGAACTCTTTGAGCAGACTTGTGTCACTGTGTTTACACTGCACTGCTTATCGGCCGCGTATCGATTACAAATAAAAGAAACAAGCCCTGCTTTCCGCAGAGTGGAAACATCTACACATTTGCAAGGCTTCCTGCAAAGATGAGAGGTCGGGCATGAAATGTCCCTCTGCAGGGTTCATTCTCTAACCTCAACATTCTACGTACCACTTGGCTGCTCACCAGTTCTTCCCTATAAGCATGCTGCCTCCTGTCCAACTTTGCAGCCGAACCACCTTTTTATGGCATTATAAAAATTGCGCAAACGCCGCCTTGTACAGGGGTGAACATTCCCTCGCAAAGATCCAGACTTACCTCCTGTAGGTAGCCCGTAAGGTGCAACAGGATAGCCACGCTGGAGGCCACCTGGAGCAATCCCATGACCGCCAGGGTGCCGAACAGGAGCGGCCGGTGCGAGGGCTCCGAGCTGGCCACCGGCTGGAAGCGTTGCTGGGCGGCCTCCACGTCCATGGTGCTGCGCAGGTAGCCTCTGTACTCGCCGTGGGTAGCTGCCATGCTCCCGTGCGTGCGTGGACTCTACCGTGCGCACTGGAGGCACCCGAATGCAAGCCAGAGAGCGAGAGAGAGAGTGGGGAAGTGGGTGGGCCAGGACGGAGAGTGAGAGAGTGTGAAACCTCCCCCTGTTGTCCCACCAGCCTTCTATTAGTCCAGATGGGTCTGAGTGAGTGAGTGTGTGCTCTGCAGGTGGTGCACACTGCACAGGCACTTATCAGAACCACAGGAACCACGTGACCCCACCCACTCCCTCTAGGCTTGCACAGCCCCAACCCTCCCAGAATGTGTCGGACATCCGAAATTACTTAATAGTCGCGTCAGATTATGTCATCTAGGATAGTGGTCCCCAACCTTTTTGTAGCTGCGGACCGGTCAACGCTTGATAATTTGTTTCGCGGTGGGGGTGGGGGGTGGGGGTATTTTATGTGTGGGAGTGGCGAGGGGGATTATTTTTAAATTTTTTTTTTTATGGTCATGAAAAAGGGAGGTTTTTGGGGTCGGTGCACTAATTGTAAGTGTATCTTGTGTTTTTTATGTTGATTTAATTAAAAAAAAAAAAAAATTGGAAAAAATTCTTCTGCGGCCCGGTGGTTGGGGACCACTGATCTAGGAGAAAACAGAAAGATCTGGGAAATTAAATTCCACTTAGATCAAATTCACTTATTACCATTTAAAAACAATACTGTATTTTTTACTTGTACTTATTAGTTTTTTATTGCAAATATTTGTATTTATATATAATTATTTTTTCTCAAAATGTTTGGAAACAGTACAGTAAGTATACTATAAATATAGTTATAATACTAAAAAAGTGGAAAAAAAAGAAAGCTGTAATCTACTATAATGTTTTTTCAATACAATGCCACAACCAATTAAAAGAAATGTGACGTTTTTGCATGCTTTTCGCTGCATTTTTAAAATAACAGGTGGCGCTGTCACTTAAATGCTGTTTCATTTCTGGAAAAGGTGCATTTAAAAAACTTTGTTGGTGTGGAACACAGACATCCACCAAGGCTGAACTATTTACAAACAAGATAGTTGGAAAATACATGGGTAGGTTCTCTCTTTAAGTGAAGTCTCAAGCAACAACTATCAAATTCACTTTTTATTGTTTGAAAAACACACAATGACATAAAGACAAATGTATTTTAAAAATATAATATTTGCGGTTCCCCGACAATAATGTTCAGGAAATAATTTTACAATTAGTTTTTTACTTATTTGAAAGACTTATTTAAAAGCGGTTTCTCAAAAGCAACAGGTGAGGCTCGCGTTTTAAAAAAAATGTCAGCCATTCAGAAGCTTGAAGAAAAGTCATTTCTAGAAAAGGCGCAACTAGGAAAGTCATTTTGGAGCCACCACAAATACATTTTACCACATTTTTGCCTTCATTCATAAACACACTATAATGTTACTTTCTGTGAAATAGCTTGTCGTTACGGGTCTTTACAGCAGCTGGCGGTATGAAATTTTGTAGCTATATTTGTGAAGTGAAGTGAATTATATTTATATAGCGCTTTTCTTTAGTGACTCAAAGCGCTTTACATAGTGAAACCCAATATCTATGTTACAATTAAACCAGTGTGGGAGCACTGGGAGCAGGTGGGTAAAGTGTCTTGCTTAAGGACACAACGGCAGTGACTAGGATGGCGGAAGCGGGAATCGAACCTGCAACCCTCAAGTTGCTGGCACGGACACTCTACCAACCGAGCTATACCTGTAAGTGTCCAGATCCCTCTAAGCACTCTTTTTTATATATATAAATATTACAACTTTTGCAACTTTTTCTTGTCTTATTGGACACTTTTGGACCTAACATGAAAGCATGTATAATACACGTGTAACTACAAACCCCGTTTCCTAATGAGTTGGGAAAGTGTGTTAGATGTAAATATAAACGGAATACAATGATTTGAACCAACTCAGTGGCCTAGTGGTTAGTGTCCGCCCTGAGATCGGTAGGTTGTGAGTTTAAACCCCGGCCGAGTCATACCAAAGACTTTAAAAATGGGACCCATTACCTTCCTGCTTGGCACTCAGCATCAAGGGTTGGAATTGGGGGTTTAATCACCAAAAATGATTCCCGGGCGCGGCACCGCTGCTGCTCACTGCCCCCCTCACCTCCCAGGTGGTGATCAAGGGGATGGGTCAAATGCAGAGGACAAATTTCACCACACCCAGTGTGTGTGTGACAATCATTGGTACTTTAACTTTATCTTTAAATAATTTTCAACCCATATTCAGTTGAATATGCTACAAAGACAATATATTTGTTGTTCAAACTGATAAACATTTTTTTGTTGTTGCAAATAATCATTTACTTTAGAATTTGATGCCAGCAACACGTGACAAAGAACTTGGGAAAGGTGGCAATAAATACTGATAAAGTTGAGGAATGCTCATCAAACATTTATTTGAAACCTCCCACAGGTGTGCAGGCTAATTGGGAACAGGTTGGTGCCATGATTGAGTATAAAAACAGCTTCCCAAAAAATGCTCAGTCTTTCACAAGAAAGGATGGGGCGAGGTACACCCCTTTTTCCACAACTGCGTGAGCAAATAGTCTAACAGTTTAAGAACAACGTTTCTCAAAGTGCAATTGCAAGAAATTTAGGGATTTCAACATCTTCGGTCAATAATATAATCAAAAGCTTCAGAGAATCTGGAAAAATCACTCCACGTAAGCGGCATGGCCGGAAACCAACATTGAATGACCATGACCTTCAATCCCTCAGACAACACTGTATCAAAAACCGACATCAATCTCGAAAGGGGCTCAGGAACACTTCAGAAAGCCACTGTCACTAAATACAGTTCGTCGCTACATGGGTAAGTGCAAGTTAAAGCTATACTATGCAAAGCGAAAGCCATTTATCAACAACATCCAAAAAGGCCGCCGGCTTTTCTGGGCCCGAGTCATCTAGGATAGACAAAGTGGAAAAGTGTTCTGTGGTCTGACGAGTCCACTTTTCAAATTTTTGGGGGGAATATTCGACATAGTGTCATCCAAACCAAAGGGGAAGAAAACCATCCAGACTAAATTGCATTGGATAGACTGCAAAGACAAGATACTTAAAGTTCTAACTGATAAACGTTGTTATTTTTGCTAATATTAGCTCATTTGGAATTTGATGCCTGCAACACGTTTCAAAAAGGTGGCACAAGTGGCAAAAACGACTGAGAAAGTTGAGGAATTCTCATCAATCACTTATTTGGAACATCCCACTGGTGAACAGGCTATTTGGGAACAGGTGCGTGCCATGATTGGGTATAAAAGCTGCTTTCATGAAATCTCAGTCATTCACAAACAAGGATGGATCACCACTTTGTGTACAGATGCGTGAGCAAATTGTCCAACAGTTTCAGAACAACATTTCTCAACAAGCTATTGCAAGTAATTTTGGGATTTCACCATAATAATATAGTAATATCATCAAAAGGTTCAGAGAATACAGAGAAATCACAGCACGTAATCGATGATATTACGGACCTTCGATTCCTCAGGTGGTATTGCATGAGAAAGTGACATCGGTGTGTAAAAGATATCACCAAATGGGCTCAGGAACACTCCAGAAAACCACTCTCAGTAACTACAGTTTATCGCTACATCTGTAAGTGCAAGTTAAAACTCTACCATGCAACGCGAAAACCATTGATTAACAACACCCAGAAACGCCACCGGCTTTGCTGGGCCCGAGCTCATCTAAGATGGACTGATGCAAAGTGGAAAAGTGTTCTGTGGTCTGACGAGTCCAGATTTGAAATTGTTTTTGGAAACTGTGGACGTCAAGTCCTCCGGAATAAAGAGGAAAAGAACCCTCCGGATTGTTCTAGGCGCAAAGCTCAAAAGCCAGCATCTGTGATGGTATGGGGGTGCATTAATGCCCAAGGCATGGGTAACTTACACATCTGTGAAGACACCATTAATGCTGAAAGGTACATACAGGTTTTGGAACAACATATGCTGCCATCCAAGCACCGTCTTTTTCACGGACGATCCTGCTTATTTCAGCAAGACAATGCCAAGCCACATTCAGCACGTGTTACAACAGCGTGGCTTTGTGAAAAAGAGTGCGGGTACTTCCCTGGCAGTCCAGACCTGTCTCCCATCGAAAATGTGTGGCGCATTATGAAGCGTAAAATACGACAGCGGAGACCCCGGACTGTTGAACGACTGAAGCTGTACATAAAACAAGAATGGGAAAGAATTCCACTTTCAAAGCTTCAACAATTAGTTTCCTCAGTTCCCAAACGTTTATTGAGTGTTCTTAAAAGAAAAAGTGACGTAACACAGTGGTGAACATGCCCTTTCCCAACTACTTTGGCACGTGTTGCAGCCATTAAATTCTAAGTTGATTATTTTTTGCAAAAAAAAAAAAAAGTTTATGAGTTTGAACATCAAATATCTCGTTTTTGTAGTGCATTCAATTGAAAATGGGTTGAAAATGATTTGTAAATCATTGTATTCCGTTTATATTTACATCTAACACAATTTCCCAACTTAAATGGAAACGGGGTTTGTATATTAACGCTTCCCATCGATCCCTTGAGAGATGCTGCGAAGATGAATAGACAAATCTGCCCAAAGATAGGTGTGCTAAGCTTGTGGCATCGTATTCAAAAAGTCTTGAGGCTGTAATTTCTGCCAAAGGTGCATCAACAAGGTATTGAGCCAACAATGTGATTAGTTACATGTGATTTTTATATTTCAATAAATTCAGAAAAAAATAATTAAAAACAATTATTATGGGGTATTGTGTGGAGAATTTTGAGGACAAAAATTCATTAATTAAATTTTGGAGTAGGGCTGCAACATAACGAAATGTGGAAAAAGTGAATACTTTCCGGAAGCACTGTATTGCTCATCCTAACCCCCATCTAAAGACACTCGGCGAACTAAACGACTCACTTTTTGTCTCTCCTGTAGCGTCCATTACAATTACATGCACATGCGTCATGGCCAACTATGCAAATTTGATGACATCATTTAGCAACTGCCACAAAAAGGGTCTTGTGGGAAACATATTTACTGTTACTGATTCTTTCTAACATTTAGTCCAAAGTACAGAACTTTGTTATGTTGTTTTTGTGTAATCCTTAAAATTATTCAAATTTGTTTATTTAATAAGCACATTTAAAACAACAGCTCAAGCTGCACCAAAAAAGCTGTACAAGTTAGACAGAAAAAGTTTAACTAAGTAAGTCTATTAAAAAAAATAGCTAAGACAACGCCCCGCGACCCCAAAAAGGGAATAAGCGGTAGAAAATGGATGGATGGAACGTACAGTTTTTTAAAAGAAATGGGTGATAAAAGCAAATAAAACAAAATAAAATGTTTAAAACATTACTAAAATGTCACGGAAAGTCTAGCTCAGCTTGTTTTTGGACAAGAGGTGTCCAGAGTGGTAATTGTTTAGTTTTTGTCCGTTTTTCGGCCTATTGTGAAAACAAAATGAAACACAAACCGCATTAGAACATAATGAAGGAGGGCCAGTGTGATGTTAAGTTGATTGTTGTTGGTCTAGAGCCCAGGATGCATAGATGGCAGGCAAAGTGCAAGTAAAATGGATTTATTATAAAAAAAGATAAATAGTGCACTGAAAGCATTGGGAAGAAAAATGTATCCAGCCTAGAGGACAGACAGGACAAGAGAAGTAGTGAAGGCAAACAGGAAATGGTAAACAAAAATAAGAGCGCTAGGCAGGAAATAATACAGAAACTAAGGAAGCTACTGAATTCCAAACTGTCATGTGAGCTAATGACATCCAGGGGCAACGCTAAATAGAAAACAAACTTTTGTAAAACGTGTTTGTAAGTAGGTGACTTGAGACACCAGCCATCACCAAACTTTCAGGAACAGAAGTTATTTTAAGCAGAGCTCATGCCCAATTTAAACTCCCCCCACCCACAAACTTATAATCTTGTAATACTCTGCCTTTCTAACCTCATCAAACCGCACGCACCATGTTGGTTATGTTTGCACGCTGGCTTCCCCTCTTTCACAGTTTTATCTTCACCTTTTTTTTTTGGTTACTTTTTTGTCCGGCTGACCTGGCTCAGCCACCTCCTGCGCTTGGTTTTGGCGAGGAGGCCCGGTCCTGGCAGCGGCGCTGGATGTGGTGCATGTGGTACTGTTTCTCAGTCGGGGGGTCGTTAATAACGCCGTGAGAACCCGTGTTGTTTTGCGGCGAGGCTGCAGCCATTTCCCGCCAGGGTCTGAGGTATCTGCGTGTGCTGCGTCAGGGAAGGAGAAGCCGGGGCTGTTCCAGTTTTGGGTGTTTTTGGATCCGCAAGCATGCGCGTGGACATGATGCCACTTGTAGTGGAAACATGGAAAAGAAAGCAGGACACAGGGACCTCATTTTTGACCAACATTTGCTTTATCGTAACTTTTTAAGAGCGTTCCTTGTCCTCCTTGCCCCGATGTTAAACCCGATGACCTCCCTGGACGCACAGCTTCAATGTTCAGAGTTCAGAAGCAAGCGTCCTGCTAAGTGTGGTGGAGTTTGGTGGGATCTGGTGAGCTAAGGATGTTTGGTTAGGTGAGGCGTTCCAAAACTGACGTTTTAAACAAGCTGCTTTTTGGTCTCATACGAATAAGAACAGAAGAAATTAACAAATTCAAAAGATGGTTTGACAAAAACAGACTATCTTTGAATCTCAGTAAAACTAAAATAACGCTATTTGCTAACAATTGAAAGTAAAGTCAAACACAAATACAAATAGACGGAGTAGATATTGAAAGGGTAAAAGAAAACACATTGTTGGGTGTAATAATAGATGATAAAATTAACTGGAAATCTCATGTAAAGAATATATAACATAAAGTAGCAAGATAAACGTCAATAATGAATAAACCAAAACATGTTCTAGGCCAGTGGTTCTCAACCTTTTTTCAGTGATGTACCCCATGTGAACATTGTTTTAATTCAAGTACCCCCTAATCAGAGCAAAGCATTTTTGTTTAAAAAAAACACATAAAGAAGTAAAATACCGCACTATGTCATCAGTTTCTGATTTATAAATTGTATAACAGTGCAAAATATTGCTCATTTGTAGTGGTCTTTCTTGAACTATTTGGAAAAAAAGATGTAAAAATAACTAAAAACTTGTTGAAAAATAAACAAGTGATTCAATTATAAGTAAAGATTTCTACAGATAGAAGTAATCATCAACTTAAACTGCCCTCTTTGGAGATTGTAATAAAGATCCATCTGGATTCATGAACATAATTGTAAACATTTCTTCACAAAAAAAAAGAAATCTTTAACGTCAATATTTATGGAACATGTCCACAAAAAAACTAGCCGTCAACACTGAATATTGCATTGTTGCATTTATTTTCACAGTTTATGAACTTACATTCATATTTTGTTCAAGTATTATTCAACAAATATATATTTATAAAGGATTATTGAATTGTTGCTATTTTTAGAATATTTTTAAAAAATCTCACGTAGCCCTTGGCATACCTTCAAGTACCGCCAGGGGTACGCGTACCCCCATTTGAGAACCACTGTTCTAGACCAAAAATCACTTCATATTCTTTACTGCTAGCTAGTGTTACCATATCTGAGTTATTGTGTAGAAAAAAGGGGAAACAACTACAATTGTGCGCTTCATTCATTCATTCATTCATTTTGGGTTACACAAAAGATCAATTAGAATAATACATATGGTTGGATACAGAGAACATTCAAACCCTTTATTTATTGAATCACAAATGTTGAAATTCAACGATTTGGTGCATTTTCAAAGAGCTAAAATTATGCACGAATCAAACTATAACTTGCTACCCAAGAATGTAGTACAATTCTTCTCATCAAATGAGAAATATAACCCATCCACCCATCCATTTTACTACCGCTTATTACCTTTGGGTTTGCGGGGGGCGCTGGTGCCTATCTCAGCTACAATCAGGCGGAAGGCGGGGTACACCCTGGACAAGTAGCCAGCTCATCGCAGGGCCAGCACAGATAGACAGACAACATTCACACTCACATTCACACACTAGGGCCAATTTAGTGTTGCCAATCAACCTATCCTCAGGTGCATGTTTTTGGAGGTGGGAGGAAGTCGGAGTACCCGGAGGAAACCCACGCAGTCACGGGGGGAACATGCAAACTCCACACAGAAAGATCCCGAGCCCGGGATTGAACCCAGGACTACTCAGGACCTTCGTATTGTGAGGCAGACGCACTAACCCCTCTTTCACCGTGCTGCCCCAGAAATATAACCTTAGAGGAAATTTAATCTAAAACATTTGTATGCTCGTACAACACTTAGTTTTTTGCATATCAGTATGTATAATTAAATTATGGAATGGATTAACCAAAGAAATCAAACAAAGCACCAATAAGATTCAGTTTAAGAGACTGTTCAAACTACAAGTGTTCACAAAGTACACAGAACAATAATTATGATGAACATTTATTTATTTATTTATTTTTTTAGATAAAGATTATGTATGTATTTGTTTACTTACTATGGTATATATTTTTATATATTCACTGTTCTGTTACAGAGAACAAGGAAATTGGATAAAATTGCCATATAATGGAAAAGGGTTAGGATAAAATAAGCTCAGCTTCTTCCTACTCCTTTTCGGACGTGCTGTAATAAAACAACTGGAAATGTGTGATGCATTACATTTTATTGTATGCATTTTCCAAATAAACTGAACTGAACTAATGTAGAGACTTGCTTTTGGAGAGCAATAAATTTGCCTCTTGCTTCACTCCCACATCGTCTGTGGTAACAGGGTCACTCCAAGTCTTCCATGAAACACACAAAAAACACTCGGAGGATCGTCTTTCTTCACGCTCAAAGCGGCCGCCTCCGTAGCAACCATCCCCGCTATGCCGACACCCCTCCCATCGCACCGCATCACATCGACTTTGCGGTTTTAATCAAAAGTTGACTTCCGAACATGGCTGTTCCACTCATTAGGAGGATTGGGTTTCCGTTTATTTGCTCAGAGGGGAAAGGAAAGCAGGGGGAGGGGCACTGTGACATATTTACAGGGCTGTCAGGTGATCCATTCATTTTTAAAATCAGATTAATCACACACTTTTTTTAACCCGTGATTAATCATGATTAATCACGGGTTAAAAAAAGAGTGTGATTAATCAGATTTTAAAAATTATTAATCACGGGTTATTTGCTTGCAATAATCAAATTTGCTGAAAAAAATACACCAATATGCAATTTGGTAGTCAGAATGTCATACAGAAACATTTTCTAAATGTTTCACTTAACTGCAAGTCATTGATTTGCTCCAAACTTGGTAAAAATAAGATTAGTCAAAATTAAGTGCACCTTTTGAAAATCTTTGCGGTTACTATTCGATAAAGTTATGAGGGTTTCCTCTAAATGGCCAAGATTCCTGTGGGGGTGTGATAATGGGCGTAGTCACGATGATGTTATCGAGTAATTTGCGTAATTTGCTATGATATGATATTCTTTAAAAAGTCTCAAAAATGTATTCATACGTTTAAAAAAATTGTTTTTATTCATTAGTATTAACGTATATATTTTTTTCGTTGTGCCATATTTGAATTGTAAGGTACTTTGTTGAGATTTTGTTTAGTGTTTACAGACTTTTAATGACTTTTTTAAAATCCAAAACAACTAGCAACAAATCGAGCATCTTCTTTTGGTGTTATTATGGAATGTATTCCTGTTTAGAACCTCTACTTCTGTACCTCATGTCCCTGACTAAAGAGGTTGAAGCGAGCATGATGTCACACTTGCTTCGCGCTGTATCTCTAGTTCAGTGGTTCTCAACCTTTTTTCAGTGATGTACCCCCTGTGAACATTTTTTTAATTCAAGTACCCCCTAATTAGAGCATAGCATTTTTGGTTGAAAAAAAGAGATAAAGAAGTAAAAACAGCACTATGTCGTCAGTTTCTGAATTTATTAAATTGTATAACAGTGCAGAATATCGCTAATTTGTAATGGTCTTTCCTAAACTATTTGGAAAAAAAGATATAAAAATAACTAAAAACTTGTTGAAAAATAAACAAGTGATTCAATTATAGATTAAGATTTTTACACATAGAAGTAATCAACTTAAAGTGCCCTCTTTGGGGATTGTAATAGAGATCCATCTGGATTCATGAACTTAATTCTTAACATTTCTTCACAAAAAAAGAAATCATTAACATCAATATTTAAGGAACATGTCCACAAAAAACTTAGCTGTCAACACTGAATATTGCCTTGTTGCATTTCTTTTCACAGTTTATGAACTTACATTCATAGTTTGTTGAAGTATTATTCTATAAATATATTTATAAAGGATTTTTGAATTGTTGCTAACTTCAGAATATTTTTTGAAAATCTCACGTACCCAGGGTTTCCCACACATTCATTTATTTGTTGCGGCCCGCCACGAAAGAATTACGGCCGCCG
The DNA here is from genome assembly GCF_033978795.1 of Nerophis ophidion. NCBI lineage: Eukaryota > Metazoa > Chordata > Actinopteri > Syngnathiformes > Syngnathidae > Nerophis > Nerophis ophidion. The sequence goes on from NC_084629.1 coordinate 24,850,968, forward strand.
CAAATAAAAAAAAATAAAATAAAAAAAATAAAATAAAATAAATAAAATAAAATAAATAAATTAATTAAAACATTTTTTTATTTTTTTTTGGGCTTTTGACTCGCTCGACCGCTCATAAAAGCAATGGGACTATGTCTGTGAATGGAGTTTGTAGTTACATATATAAATATGTAAATATTATATAAATATGTACATAAAGTGTTGTAATTATATTCCAACTCCGTATTCTTCTTGGTCATTGCTGCCGCTGCCGCCGCTGCCACCACTACAGTACATTGCCCTAGCAAGGTGCAGACCGGAAACGAAGAGGCCCATAGTGGAGAAAGTGGAATTTATGTTAAATTCAGTGTAAGTACTGTATGAAGTAGAGGGCTGGGCGATAAACTCTTTCACGATATACGTGTTTAATATCAGTCGAAATACAAACCCTGTTTCCATATGAGTTGGTAAATTTGGTCTGTTAGATGTAAATATAAACGGAATACAATGATTTTCAAATCATTTTCAACCCATATTCAATTGAATGCACTACAAAGACAAGGTATTTGATGTTCAAACTCATGAACTAATTTTTTTTCTGCAAATAATAATTAACTTAGAATATCATGGCTGCAACATGTGCCAAAGTAGTTGGGAAGGGGTATGTTTACCACTGTGTTACATCACCTTTTCTTTTAACAACACTCAATAAACGTTTGGGAACTGAGGAAACTAATTGTTGAAGCTTTGAAAGTGGAATTCTTTCCCATTCTTGTTTTATGTAGAGCTTCAGTCGTTCAACAGTCCGGGGTCTCCGCTGTCGTATTTTACGCTTTATAATGCGCCACATTTTTTGATATGACACAGGTCTGGACTGCAGGCGGGCCAGGAAAGTACCCACACTCTTTTTTTACGAAGCCTCGCTGTTGTAACACTTGTCTTGCTGAAATAAGCAGGGGCATCCATGATAACGTTGCTTGGATGACAACATATGTTGCTCCAAAACCTGTATGGACCTTTCAGCATTATTGATGCCTTCACAGATGTGTAAGTTACCCATGCCTTGGGCACTAATACACCCCCATACCATCACAGATGCTGGCTTTTGAACTTTGCGCCTATAACAATCCGAATGGTGATTTTCCTCTTTGTTCTGGAGGACACCACATCCTCTGTTTCCAAATATAATTTGAAATGTGGACTCGTCAGACCACAGAACACCTATCCACTTTGCATCAGTCCATCTTAGGTGAGCTCGGGCCCAGCCAAGTCGGCGGCGTTTCAGGACATTGATGATAAATGGGTTTGGCTTTGCATAGTCGAGTTTTAACTTGCACTTACAGATGTAGCGACCAACTGTAGTTACCGACAGTAGTTTTCTGAAGTGTTCCTGAGCCCATGTGGTGATATCCTTTAAACACTGATGTCGGTTTTTGATGCAGTACCGCCTGAGGGATCAAAAGTCCGTAATATCATCGCTTACGTGCAGTGATTTCTCCAGATTCTCTGAACTTTTTGATGATTTTACGGACCGTGGATGGTAAAATCCCTAAATTCCTTGCAATAGCTCGTTGAGAAATGTTGTTCTAAAACTGTTCAACAATTTGCTTACAAAGTGGTGACCCTCACCCCATCCTTGTTTGTGAAATACTTAATATTTCATGGAAGCTGCTTTTATACCCAATCATGGCACCCAACTGTTCCCAATTAGCCTGCACACCTGTGGGATGTTCCATATAAGTGTTTGATGAGCATTCCTCAACTTTATCAGTATTTATTGCCCCCCTTCCCAACTTTTTTGTCACGTGTTGCTGGCATTTAATTCTAAAGTTAATGATTATTTGCAAAAAAAAAAAAGATTAACAGTTTGAACATCAAATATGTTGTCTTTATATTATATTCAACTGAATATGGGTTGAAAATGATTTGCGAATCATTGTATTCCGTTTATATTTACATCTAACACAATTTCCCAACTCATATGGAAACGGGCTTTGTAGATAATTCTTGATATGACCTATCAAAGCAGGTTAAAAATAGATTAAATGTGAACATTTGTATTTAAAATGTAACCTTCTCCTCATTATAATCCTCTTAGCTATCAAGGCAGAAAGGAAAGCAAATGTCAACACAGAAATGGAAAACACTCAATGTAAACACAATTCCAGCATCACATTTGAACACTTACCAATAACCTCTTAGAATGAAGGTGCAAAAATAAGAAATATGTAAGAAATGTTAACCATAGTGCAAAGTGTGAAAATGTAAACATAAAGAAACCTGAGAAGAACAATTTTCTGCAAGTTTAGTGTCAGGAAGTTACGGCTATGCTCCAAAGGGCTAAGATGATGTGGAATGATGATGATGATGATGATGATGATGATGTGGAACGCCTTGCATCATTTCCAGATCACATTGAGCTGACAACGGTTCCTTTAAAAAAAAAAAAAAAAACTGACAACTGACTTTTCCTGTTTTACATTTTCTCTCTGCAACACTCACTTTTAGTTTCTCCTCTCACTTAATGCAAAGAATCAACAATGAGACAACAGGATGGCGCTACCAAACTTGATAGTTGATACTGTAGCATGTCACTACCACTGATCGGTGATCACTTCCTGCATTGCTCAGTTACTAGAGAGCGCGTGCCTTTGTTCATGCAACCAACCTTGCTGCGCAACTTCCGGTTTCTTCCGACAAAGAAGAAAAAAAAAAGATCAAACTTTTGGGGGAGGAGGGAAGATAACAACAACTTTATTAGAAAGGAAAACTAAGATAAGCAAGCAAGAAAAGAAAAAAAGAATAAAGAAACACTAAGGGCAGGGTCAGTTTGGAAAGGCTAGTGTGAAGAGGTGAGTTTTAAGCGTGGTTTTGAAGGTAGGGAGGGAGGGGGCATCTCTGATGTGCCTGGGGAGAGCGTTCCAGAGAGAGGGGGCAGCCACGGAGAAGGCCCTGTCGCCCCAGGTTTGGCGCCTGGTCTTGGGGACCTCCAGGAGGCCGTCATCACATCGCAGCCCTTTGAGACACTAGTGATTTAGGGCTATATAAGTAAACATTGATTGATTGACATTGATTGATCACTAGACCTGAGGGAACGGGACGGGACATGTGGCTGGAGGAGGTCAGAGAGGTAGGATGGAGCCAGGTCATGTAGTGCCTTGAAGGTGGTGAGGAGTATTTTAAAGGTGATTCTGTATTTGACAGGCAGCCAGTGGAGGTCATTAAGGACAGGTGTGATGTGCTCTCTGGAGCGGGTTCCGGTGAGCAGGCGGGCAGCGGTGTTCTGGACATATTGCAGTTTATTGAGGGTTTTGGAGATGATGCCGTAGAGGATGCTGTTGCAGTAGTCTAGCCGGGATGAGGGTTTCGGCAGCAGAGGATGTGAGGGAGGGCCGGAGACACGCAATGTTTCTGAGGTGGAAGAATGCAGTTTTGGTGATGTAGTTTACGTGGGGGAGGAATGAGTGGGTAAGGTCGAAAATTACACCTAGATTGTGGATGTGGGTGGAGGTAGTGACAAGGGAGCCGTTGATGTTTAATGAAAAGTCCTGAGTGGAGCGAGTGAGGGAGTCGGGGCCAATGATGATTATTTCATATTTGTTGCAGTTGAGTTTTAGAAAGTTTTTTTGCATCCAGGTTTTTATGTCTGTGAGGCAGGTGGTGAGGGTGGAGTGGGTGGCTGTGGTGATGGTCGTGGTGGAAAAGTAAAGTTTTGTATCGTCGGCATAGTAGTGAAATTGAAGGCTGTGGTGGTGGAGGATCTGACCGAGGGGTAGGAGGTAGATGGTGAAGAGTAGGGGACCAAGTACTGAGCCCTGGGGGACGCCGTGGGTGACTGGGGAAGAGGAGGAGGTGCAGTTGTTGGTTGAGATGAATTGCTGACGGTCAGAGACGTAGGATTTCATCCAGGAGAGGGCAGTACCGGATAAACCAAGGGAGGAGTGGAGGCATGATAGGAGGATGGAGTGGTTGATGGTGTCGAAGGCAGCACTGAGGTCGAGGAGGACGAGGATGGAGAGGGAACCAGAGTCGGCGGAGAGGAGTATGTCGTTGGTGACCTTGAGGAGGGCAGTTTCTGTGCTGTGGAGTGAGCGGAAGCTGGATTGGAACGTTTCGTATAGGGGTTTGTGGTGAAGGTGGTATTTGATTTGGGAGGCAACTGCACGTTCGAGAATTTTAGGGAGGAAGGGGAGGTTGGAGATGGGCCTGTAGTTGTTGGGGGAGTTGGGGTCGAGACCGGGTTTCATGAGAATGGGTGTGATGGCAGCCAGCTTGAGGGCAGGATGGACAGAGCCAGTAGATAGGGAAGAGTTAATTATAGTGGTGATGAGAGGTGAGAGTGAGGGGAGGCAGGCTATAACTAAAGTGGATGGGATTGGGTCGAGGATGCAGGTGGAGGCTTTCATACCATAAGTTATGGAGGATAGGTCAGTTGTGGTGATTTTGGAGAAGAAGGTGAGTAGGTGGTTGGAGAGTAAAGGGGGGGCTTGATCGGGGGTAGGGGAGGAGGTGAGAGAGGAGTCGGCCAGTTCAGAGTGGATGGTGTTGAGTTTTGATTGAAAAAATGATAAAAAAATCTTCACATTTGCTGGTGGTGAATGAGGTGGTGGTGGTGTCCATGGGTTTGAGGAGTTGGGTTACGGTAGAGAAGAGTATCTTGGGGTTGTTGCTGCCGGATTGTATGACGGAGGAGTAGTGGGAAGTGCGTGCATTGTTGAGAGCATCTCTGTATTCCTGTTGGTGTAGTGTGTAGATGTCCAAGTGGACAGTGAGACCGGTTTTCTTTGAGCACCGTTCAAGCTGCCGGCCCTTGGCTTTAAGGTGACGGAGGTGGTCAGTGTACCAGGGGGCGGTGTGGGTGTAGGAGACAGTTTTTATGGGGGCGAGTTGATTGAGACAGGAGGAGGATGCGCTGTTGTAGTTGTTTACCAGTTCAGTGGGGGAGGCGTTCGAAGTGACGGTGTGATCGAAGGTGGTGTCAGTGAGTAGGGCGGAAAGAGAAGGGGGGTGGATTGATTTCATGTTCTGGTATGATATGGAGCGTTGCTGCTTGATAAGAGGGGTGGGGATGCCTATGTCCAGGGTGAGGGCCAGGTGGTCTGAGAGGATGTCTGTGAGGTTGAAGCTGGTGAGGTTGCTGATGTAGAGTCCAGTGGTGCAAATTAAGTCCAGAGTGTGTCATTTTTTGTGGGTGGGGAAGTCAACATGTTGAGTGATATTAAATGAGTTGAGAATGTCCAGAAATTCAGTGGCAGTTTTGCAGGTGGTGGAATCAACATGAATGTTGAAATCTCCCAGTAGAATGACTGAAGATGAAATGGCACAGAGTTGGGTGAGAAATTCAGAGAGATCGGAAAGGAGTGCAGGGTTGGGTACGGGGGGGCGGTAGATGATTGCAGTGACCAGGGGTTTGGGGCCAGGCAGCTTGAATGACTGGTGCTCAAAGGACGAGGGGGTTGTGATGGTTACAGCAGTGAGTTTCAAGTGTTGGCGGTATATTGTAGCTATACCGCCACCACGACTGTCACGTGGTTTGTCCATGTAGGTGTATCCTGGGGATGTAGCTCTGTTGAGGTGAATGTATTCCAGTGGTTTTTGCAAGGTTTCGGTTATACTGAAAAAGTCTATGTTGTTGTCAGTTATGAATTTACTGAGTATTGGTCCTTTTTTATTGAGTGAGCGGGTATTGAGCAGAGCGAATTTGAGGGATGGGTGAAGTTGGATGGGTGGGGGAGCTTTGGTTAACGGTTGCAGATAGGCAGAGTGCACGTGTGGTTTGTTTTTGTGATGACGTGTGACGTCACTGGGGGTGGAGCGGTTGCGTGACCAGAGTGATGGGATGCAGTGTTGTTCAGTCCGGGAGTAAATAAACTTTCTGTGGGAGCTTCTGTGGATGTATCTGGGTCGGCTAAACAGTCCGTGTGTTTTGATGGTTGCTGTGATGTCTGGAGGTATGGTGATGTGGTTGTTGAGTTTGAGGAGTTGCAAAGCGGAGTATTTGAGTAGCATGCTGGCAGTGATGGATGTTAGCCTGGGTTCGTTGGCCGACGGCCGCACACTTGTTGGCCAGAGATGTAGAGACAGGCACAGCGCGACGATCCACAGCATGACAGAGGAGAGGAGAGAGGAGTTGGTGGAAGAACAGCGGTCCGTGATTTGCGGGAGGGTCCCGCGCCGGCTGCGTGTTATTTCTGCTAGGGCAGGGTGGCTGGAGGCTGGCTAGCTGTTAGCCACCAGCTGCGGAGCGGTGGCTAGTTAGCAGAGAGCTAACTGTGGCTAGCTGTTAGCCACCAGCTGCGGAGCGGTGGCTAGTTAGCAGAGAGCTAACTGTGGCCAGCTGTTAGCCACCAGCTGCGGAGCGGTGGCTAGTTAGCAGAGAGCTAACTGTGGCTAGCTGTTAGCCACCAGCTGCGGAGCGGTGGCTAGTTAGCAGAGAGCTAAATGTGGAGGCAGCAATCCCAGTCAACAAGGACTAATCTCACCGACAGCTGGAGGGCTGTCCGGGCGTACCTCACACAGTGGCAGAGAATGGCACAGAAAGCCGGTGGGATCCAGTTACGTGGCCCAATGGTCGCGGGGAACTGTACTGATGTGGCCGGTTGCCGGCTAGCCCTGAAGCCGCCAGCTAACCAGGGAGCTGTACTGATGTTGCTGGTTGCCGGCTTGCCCTGAAGCCGCCAGCTAACCAGACAGTCGGCTGGTAGCCAGGAGGGCTATCCGCGGTGCAATCCGGGATAACAGTCCGGGAAACAGCTTGTAGTGGCAGGTTGTTGCTGGGCGATGGTAGCCAGGAGAATCAGTGGAGCCACCGGGTGAGTGAAACATCAGTCATCTGTCATAAAATAATCCAAGCTGATGCCAGGTGATGAAGAGGGTAAAAGTTGAGAAGTAGAAAGCTGCACACTTAATACACACTTAGTATAAAGAAAAACAAAACAAAAAAGGTACTAAGTCGCATAAAACTAAAACTAAGGAAGGAGAAGCGGCGAACAAGCGAGACGCCAGCGTCCTCCCACAATCGCCACCGTTATTTGGAGGAAATTTACTGTCTTTGCTGAACACAGCGTATGTCTTTTCTCATTTGAAAATTCCCTAATAAAAGGAGAAATTCTAGTATAACCCCTGTTTGGAGTTGGTGGCTTGAAACACCAGCCATCATTAGTACCAGTAAATATTTTTTAATGAACGTTAAAATATCTGTAAAAATTGCCTAATATACCTCTAAATGAAATTTGTGTGTAACGGTGTTTGGTAAGGTGTGACCTGAAACACGGCCGCCACCATTTGTACCTGAAAGGAGCTTTTTTAAATGAAAGTTGAAATATCTGTCAGCATTTAAAACAATAAGGGGAAATAAGTACAATTCTGGTATAACTGTGTGTGTGTGTGTGTGTGTGTGTGTGTGTGTGTGTGTGTGTGTGTGTGTGTGTGTGTGTGTGTGTGTGTGTGTGTGTGTGTGTGTGTGTGTGTGTGTGCGTGTGTGTGTGTGTGTGTGTGTGTGTGTGTGTGTGTGTGAGAGAGTATTTGGCCTGAAAGACAAGCCACTATCAGTAACAGGGCGGATTTTCTAAAATACAGGAAAACATACGGCACCTGGAAAGAAGGTCAAAATACAGCAGCTTCCCAGGGAAAATGGGAGAGTTGCCAGGTTTGATTTAGAGTCCTCTGCGTTTTCGGTGACTATCTTTGAACGGAAAGGGACTTCCAGTATATGCGTCTTTTTTCATTCCCAAATGATACAGCTAGGTGGCAGCACTGCTCGAATTAATCAAAAAGCTGGACAAGTATACAGACATAAGCCTTCCGTTTGCTGGTAATGAGGATATAAATAAATAAATATTGTCAAGTGCTCATTATGATTTCAATTCAGGGAATGTGTACAAAAAAAAAGTTTGTCTCCTGACAAAAAAATATTAATAATCTAGGCAGAGAACCTGTAGTACCCAGACTTTAATCCTGTACTTGACTTATTTAATGTACCATATTTTTCGGACCATAAGGCGCACCGGATTAAAAGGCACACTGCCGATGAGCAAGTCTATTCAGGTTTTTTTTTTCATACAAAAGGCGCACCGGATTATAGGGCACATTAAAGGGGTCATAATATGATATTTTTCTAAATTTAAAACACTATGTTGTGGTTCTTTGGTGAAAATTCTGCATAGATTATGTTTTACAGATCATCTTCAAGTAGCTTTCTGAAGTTGTAGCTATGTTGCATGCAAGGACGGGAGTCGAAGGTGTGTCAAATTATGAAGCTAACTGTTTAAATGACATTCACACTTTACTTAAATCAATAATGGAGCAGCATCTCCTCATCTGTGGCTCAATAATGCTACATCAACGCCGGAAATGTGTCCCGTGAAAAACTGTCTGCCCGGAACTCTCTAATAACTAAAGTTCCGTGGGTGAATTATTTAAACCCACAACAGTTTTTAGCGCTTTGATCGCTAGTCTACTGACAGATTTAAGTAAGAACTTTAAGCTACTTCATATTAGAAATGGCACAGCGGAAGATGAATGCCACATAAGAATATAGACAAAAAGAAGAAGTTTATCGACCACAGACTACAATTGAGGACGCGCACACATTTTCAGGACTTATGCAGATCCCAAATACACATCAGCCGGTACCAGAAGGTAAGAAAAGTTGGTTTTGCAAAATATTGCAAAACAAAACACCAGGTAATATGTCTGCTAATAAGCGCCATTTTGCGGTCGTTATACACAAGCACCATAATAATACTTGTATGTTTAATGCGCCGACAATCCATCAAGCGGTGCGGCTTCATAGCTTACCAAAGTCGTACTAAAACCAATTTGACAGCTTTTTAGCGCCGTGTGTAATGTTCTATAATCTCAACGGAACATTTAAAGTTTTTGGTGTTGTTTACAGCCATTATATTGCGGTTTACACATATCTCTTTCGTGTGACTGCTATCCACTGGTCACACTTATCATTACACCATGACAAAGAGAAGCACTCCAAAATCAAAGACAACTTAATCTTCAATCAATTTACCGTACTTTGGTGACAATTTAAGAGTCAATGACTACGTTTCACACTGCAGACCACAGTGTCCCAAATCGGATTTTTTCGAAATCTGATAATTCCAGCGGACTGTTTGCAATGCAAGTAAAATGTGATCTTTATCAGACTCCAGTATTAATACATACAGGCTTCAACGTGGCCCCTAAGTAACTTGCATGTGAAGTTGACCGAATTCCGTAAATGGACAAGGAAGTTGCTACTACTACTACAAAATAAAAAACAAGTCGCCAAACCTTTAAAAAATTAGTGTTGTTTTTTTAACATACAAATCAATTAAAGTAATGTAATGTATGAATGGATATATATAGTGTCGTATATTAGGGAGTAATAGCAGTAGTAGTAGTAGTAATCTTTTTACTGCTTTTAAGTAGAAGATGCACGAACATCAGCGTGGATCCACGTTAGCTTTATTTTTCAACTCACTTACTTAAACAACTTATGTAATGTATGTAATATGTAAGGAAAAATGCCACAGTGTCAATTCCGGTCCTATAACAATCACTATTTCTTCGGAATCAGAATATATATATTCATATATTACATATAGCCTATTACTTGCAGGTTATTTCAGGTCCCATTGCCGTGTAGATTTAAGTCACATTTGAAAAGATCAGATTACAATCTTCTTTGGACGACCTTCTGAAGTGGCATGAATCCTATGCAAAAAGATCAGATTTTAAGCAATTCGGAGCGTTTAGACTGGTAAGAAAAATCAGATCAGTGTCGCTTGAAGGCAAAATAATCAGATTTAGTGTGCAGGGCCAATGAAGCTAACGTAGGGTTTCCCCTCAATGTAACTGGATGTGGCGCATCGCCACAGCAATATCATAGCCGCTACACCTTGAAAATAAGAGGTTTTCTTACTGGAAAATAATATAAAAGTAATATAATGTAGCCTCCAGAAGAAGGCTACAATACATTATAGCATATTTTTTTGGTAAAAAACTAAATACTTTTTGCAATAACTAGGTGGCGACTTGTCCAGGGTGTACCCCGCCTTCCGCCCGATTGTAGCTGAGATAGGCGCCAGCGCCCCCCGCGACCCCAAAAAGGGAATAAGCGGTAGAATGGATGGAATTTTCGTAAACATTGAAGTCAATTAAGGGTCGTTGTTTAACCTATTGCATGTGACTTTATTAATCCATCTATCCATCCATTTTGTATCGCTTGTCCCTTTTGGATGTTGGTCAAATTTATCCCAGCAGGCGAAAGACATTGGTACAATGTTGATTAGGTACAACGTTGATTATACATGTCCTTTAAAACTAACTTTGAAACAACGTTGCAATATAGTTGTATTTGTAAATTGAGTCAACGTTGATGTCTAACATTTGATTTAGGTTGTTAGTTGGGAAATTAACAAATTTCAGTGGTCAAATCAAATTCACAACCTGACATTGATTACACGTTGTCAAAAAGGATAATGTTTAAATGTTGTATTTGTGTTGTGGAATATTGGTTGGGAAATTACTAAAATTCAGTGGCCAAATCAACGTCAGAACCCATCATTGATTAAACGTCGCAAAAAGCATATTGTTCCAACGTTAAGTTTGAGTTGTTCAACGTCAGGACCTAGTTCAAGAAGTTCTCAACATTGTTTAAATTTTTTTGTGCCTGCTGGGATTCTTCTTCGCTTAGTGAAGTGAAGTGAATTATATTTATATAGCACTTTTTCTGTAGTGACTCAAAGTGCTTTACATAGTGAAACCCAATATCTAAGTTACATTTAAACCAGTGTAGGTGGCACTGGGAGCAGGTGGGTAAAGTGTCTTGCCCAAGGACACAACGGCAGTGACGGATGGCGGAAGCGGGGATAGAACCGGCAACCCTCAAGTTGCTGGCACGGCCACTCTACAACCGAGCTATACCGCTTAAAACAACGGTTAATTTTGGTGATGTGGACTTTTGTCATCACAAGCTAATAGGGGTGTGGGAAAAAATCGATTCGAATCAAATCGAATAGGTTGTGCGATTCAGAATCGATACTAATTTTTAAAAAATCGATTTTTATTTATTTATTTTTTTTTATCAATCCAACAAACCACTACACAGCAATACCATAACAATGCAATCCAATTCCAAAACCAAACCTGACCCAGCAACACTCAGAACTGCAATAAACAGAGCAATTGAGAAGACACAAACACAACACAGAACAAACCAAAAGTAGTGAAACAAAAAGAATATTATCAACAACAGTATCAATATTAATTATAATTTCAGCATAGCAGTGATTAAAAATCCCTCATTGACATTATCATTAGACATTTATAAAAAAAAAAAAAACGAACAATAGTGTCACAGTGGCTTACACTTGCATCGCATCTCATAAGCTTGACAACACACTGTGTCCAATGTTTTCACAAAGATAAAATAAGTCATATTTTTGGTTCGTTTAATAGTTAAAACAAATTCACATTATTGCAATCAGTTGATAAAACATAATTTTATAATTGTCCTTTACAATTATAAAAGCTTTTTACAAAAATCTACTACTCTGCTTGCATGTCAGCAGACTGGGGTGGATCCTGCTGGAATCCTATGTATTGAATGAATACATAATCGTTTTGAATCGGAAAAAAATAGTTTTTAATTTGAGAATCGAATTGAATCGAAAAAAATCGATATATTATCGAATCGTGACCCCAAGAATCGATATTGAATCGAAACATGATGTTTCCACCCCCATGCTTCACAGTAGTTAAGGTGTTCTTGGGATGCAACTCAGTATTCTTCTTCCTCCAAACACAACGAGTTGAGTTTATACCAAAAAGTTCTATTTTGGTTTCATCTGACCACATGACATTCTCCCAATCCTCTGCTGTATTATCCATGTATCCATTTTGGTATAAACTCAACTGGTCGTGTTTGGAGGAAGAAGAATACTGAGTTGCATCCCAAGAACACCACACCTACTGTGAAGCATGGGGGTGGAAACATCATGCTTTGGGGCTGTTTTTCTGCTAAGGGGACAGGACGATTGATCCGTGTTAAGGAAAGAATGAATGGGGCCATGTATCGTGAGATCTTGAGCCAAAACCTCCTTTCATTAGTGAGAGCTTTGAATGGTTGACCAAATACTTATTTTCCACCATCATTTACAAATAAATTCTTTAAAATTCCTACAATGCGGATTCCTGGATTTTTTTTTCACATTCTGTCTCTCACAGTTGAAGTGTACCTATGATGAAAATTACAGACCTCTGTCATCATTTTAAGTGGGAGACCTTGCACAATCGGGGCTGACTAAATACTTTTTTGCCCCACTGTATATGTGTTTTTGTAACTGACTATAAAGAGATTCAAACGTTGGTTTTCTCCCAAAAATTGAAGAAATTTTTTTTGTACATGTTTTCATAAACTTTCAAGACCATGTCGTGACAAGTGATTGCATGCTGCTTTAGCGAGACGAACAGGAAAAAAAACTACAGAGCTGCAAAGAACACAAGTTTGTCGTTGCAAAAGCTGTGTTAGTTTAAAAAGCACATATCATACCTCCCCTACTTGAAAGGGAACACGCTCGTTAAGCAGAACACTGCCAACACGCAAACCCCTACTCGTCCCCCGCATCCGCTTATCCCTCGCTACTTCCTCCTTGCTCCCCTGCTTCCTCTCGTCTCTCACGTTACGTACCCACCTAACTCGACACATTCAGTCCTCGAACTCGCCTCAAGTGTCAGAACTTTTAGAGAGGCAACCGCGCCTTGACTTTTGTCAGTCATGCGTTGTCAGCGCCGAGGTATACAGTGCTAACAAAGGTAACCCATCGCCATGGAAACAGACAAAGGGATAAGGGAGGATAAAAAAACTCAGACATACACAGTGCAGGGCGGGTCCATTCATGACATCAGCAGAATCTCCCAGACTTGACCCCCGGATCCGGTCTGTGGTCGCATGAAAACGGAATGGACCAAGCCAGAAACCGCGCTGTCATCGCCGTGGTGGGTTTTGGGGGCGATGAGGTCATTCTGATAGAAGTGATTGGACGGACCTTTTGCTTGTGTTGTGTTTAATAACACTGATCATTTAATTTCAGAGCGAGTCAAAACACTCGCTCTCACCCGCCCAGCGTCCTGTCTCATCGTCTTCCTTCTTCAATGATTCATCCCTTCCCTGCTGGAGGAAACGCTTATCTCTCGCAGGCGCCCTCCGCCCCTTTCGCTCCCACGCTGCTTGGTTTCACAGCGCCCGGGGTCGTCCTCTCGTCACCCACACACACACACACACACTAAAGTGTACAGTTGCGATGTAAAGTAAGATAAAATGTCATACTTTGCTGGTGTCTTGTTGACAGCGTTTGATCTTAAATCGTATGCAATTCAGGTCGTCTGAGGGCAGCTAGAAGATTGGAGTTCATCTGAGGTGCCCTCCACTCTTCAACTTTTGACGGATGTATTATTGTACTTCAATGGCTGCTGTCTTCAATTAAGACTTTTCATAGTTGATTCGGAGGATCAACAGACCTCACTTGCAACGTTTTACACCTCAAGGAAAACATCTAAAACACTCTTGGCAGAGTTTTGATAGTTTAGTGAAGGGGTGTGCAAACTTTTTCCATAATAAATGAAGGATGAGGGGCCTACTTTGATACATTTTGTACATTGAAGGAACGACAAACAATGCAATATACCACTGGTTGTCAACCTTTTTTCAGTGATGTACCCCCAGTGAAAGTTTTTTTAATTCAAGTACCCCCTAATCAGAGCAAAGCATTTTTGCATGAAAAAAAGAGATAAATAAGTAAAATACAGCACTATGTCATCAGTTTCTGATTTATCAAATTGTATAACAGTGCAACATATTGCTCATTTGTAGTGGTCATTCTTGAACTATTTGAAAAAAAGATATACAAATAACTAAAAACTTGTTGAAAAATAAACAAGTGATTCAATTATAAATAGATTTCTACACATAGAAGTAATCATCAACTTAAAGTGCCCTCTTTGGGGATTGTAATAGAGATCCATCTGGATTCATGAACCTAATTCTAAACATTTCTTCACAAAAAAGAAATATTTAACATCAATATTTATGGAACATGTCCACAAAAACAATAAATACCAATATCCTATAGTGTTGCCGGAATGTTACTGACGTCACGTTCCACCCAATGAACACACTTGGTAGTCAAGCTAACTCTGTTTTTTCAATGGATATAGTTGGCACCATTTAGCCTTTCTCGAAGAAAAAATTCACTCTGCTTTGATGTACGTATTGTTCAAACAGCGTAAGGATTAAAACTTTCTTCAGAGTTCCTCGGGAGGTAATTAAAAAGGGAGGAGAAGTGCAAGACTTTACGAAACGACAAGAAAAGCAGCACACACTCCAGTCTAGAGCAAGCAAAGTCGAACAATGCATGAGTGTGCAGTGATCATTTCGATAAACTTTTAATGTTTATTCTTTCCCATTTAAGTATATCTTCAATATTAATTTTATTTATTAAACACATGTCTGCTACGAGTGTTTCGAAAAGCACAGAGTCGGCGAGTCGAAATAAAAGAAAGCAAATTTCAGTAAAACTTAAAAGAGTTAAGCTTTTACCAGAGGAAGCAATCATAAATGAATTTTTCAGCACATACACCATTTTGATATTGTGTTATTTTATTTATATATACATATATATATATATATATATATATATATATATATATATATGTATATATATATATATATATATATATATATGTGTGTGTGTGTGTGTGTGTGTATTATATTTTGATGAACACGGGGAAAACACGCTACTTGTAAACGGAGCGTGGAACAGTAACAAACATAAGTAGACGTGAAGTTGAATCTTGAAATGCAACTTTACCCGAGCAAAAAGGATGCATATTTATCCGGGAGAGTCTGGATATCAATTTCCTTTTCCCAACCACCCACAAAGAAGTTGTAGAGCTCCGTGATTTTCCTAGTTTCCATCTGTATTGTGGTGTAGAGTGGCGTCTGTCTCGTAACGCAACCAACATATAATCCTTGATATCACTACAGATCCATGATATTACTCTACAAATATTTTTTTCATGAAGTATAGGGATCTATTCCATTGCACAGTTGGATTTTTTGCTCGTATCTGCGTTTTGCTGGAATTATTTAAGCCTCTTTTGTACTTAGTTTGTGCGCTGCTTACTGTACAACTGCCATCTGGGCTTGTTTGACCACCATTGGTTTTCACTTCCAGGAAGAAATCACATGTGTGAATACAAGCAATTGACCAGTAGACAAGGCCAAAATAATCAGCCCGTGCTGATCAGTATCATGGCAACTTATTGGCTCAATCTTAGGCTGCATTACTAACATTAGCATGCTAACTTTTAAAGCCAATTTTGCAGCCGAAAGCCTAAGAGTCATATACCGTTTTTCCATACAGCACACTGGTATATTAGCTGCACCCACTGAAAAACTCAATTTATTAGCCGCATCGAACTATAAGCAACAGATATATTTGTTTTGACATAAGTTATTTACATAGAAAGATTTTGGAAATACTTATTTACATACCTTAATTGTTTCCAAACGGTGCCTGTAACACAGCAGTAAAACGGCTGATTAAACAAAACCAAAGTCATCGTCATGACTACCTCTCCAAACACCTAAACAGACTCAATAACTCCATGGTGACATCTTGGTGAATTTACAAAACTGAAACAATACAAAAAGAATACCATCGTAAGTTAATAATCCTAACACACACTTGTATATGTGTTAGCATATTAGCTAATGCTAACAACGCTAGCTAGATTACAGTATGATACAAATATGTATGAAAACACTTCTATAGACATCACACATGGGATGGTTTATGACTAGTTTTAGTTATATTATAAAACTTGCTTGCTTGGAGTGATGAGTGAAGAATCCATACAAGTAGGAATGCTATGGACGGTTAGAAGACAAACGGGTAGAAAGCTCAGTCTAAACAGAAGGGCAATGCAGCACTGAAGCACATGCAGTGAGCGAACTCCTCCAAAAGATGGTGCAGTAGCTAGGGGTGTAACGGTACACAAAAATTTCGGTTCGGTACATACCTCGGTTTAAAGGTCACGGTTCGGTTCATTTTCGGTACAGTAAGAAAACAACAAAATATAAATGTTTTGGTTATTTATTTACCAAATTTGTAAACAATGGCTTTATACTTTTAACGTTGGGAACACTATAATAATTCTGCCCACGTTAATCCACATTAAACTGCCTCAAGTTGTTGCTTTGATTAAATAAAATGAAAAAACCTTTCTTTTACATATAAAAAGTGCAACATTAAACAGTTTCCATTGAAACTGTTTAATGTCAACTCATCATGCTTAATTTATTACAGCATTTGGGAAGCCTGTAGTTGACTTTTATTATGTAAATGTTGTATTTTTATCAACATGTGATAGCAGGGATCCTGCTATTCAAAACTAGGCTGCTACATTACTAATGATTAATGTAACTATAGCTGAAAAATAGTACAATGGAAATAGGAGAGACTATTCATCCCTAAACACAATGGAGTTCAATGAAATAACGGACAGACAGTGCTTTGCTGCCCCTAACACACACACACACACACACACACACACACACACACACACACACACAGCAAAATGAGCTAACGTTACGCTAAAAGCTATTTAGCCTTCACCTCAAGCCTATACTGTGAGCTAGCTGAGCTGCAGTTTAAGTTTTCTAGAAGGTCAACGGGCTCATAGTGATGTTTGTAATAGTGGTGACTGGGAAGTGTTTAGTATAATTTGGGTAGAGTCCGCTGCTCCCCTGCTAAACGAATATCTGCTCGACGCTAAAGCATGGACTACATCGTTCTGAATACGCACTGCTGATTGGCTGTTACATCGCTCTGAATACGCACTGCTGATTGGCTTTGTATGTAACCAATCAGATGGTTGTGTGGGCGGGACAATGCTGGGTGCTCACTGCTCAGACAGAGGCAGAAAGCAGAGCAGCTTGTGAAGACTTCTGCTTCCAAACTCGTTCGGTACGCCTGCGTGCCGAACCGAAACCCCTGTACCGAAACGGTTCAATACAAATACACGTACCGTTACACCTCTAGCAGTAGCACATACAGTAACACACCTAATTCAGTGTCTTTGCTTGTTTTTTTTTTTTTATTTATTATTTGTATTTTGGCTGTCAGCGAAGAAAATCTACAAACATAATATGCCCCCTTGAATGTATGCTTGTCACTTTGACTTATGATTGCAAATAGGGATGGGTACACTGTAAAAAAAAATTCTGTAAAAAAACGGTCATCTACTGGCAGCTATGGCTGCCAAATGAAAACCATAAAATTAAAGTAAAACATTGTAAACCAAATAATGATCTAAAACATTATATTTACAGAAATTTTCATGAAACGTTTTGCGGAAAAATATCGTAATTTTACTGATGTTTACTAAATTATTAAGATAAACCACCATTTATAAAGTGACGATGCAAACAGTTCTGCAGAAAAATACCTTTATTCTACAGAGTTTTCCCCAAATTATTACGATCAACCACCATTAATGAAGTGACAATGCTGGCAGTTCAACAGAAAAATACCATTATTTTACAGAATTTTGCTGAATTGTTAAGATCAGGGGTCTTAAACTCAATTTACCTGGGGGCCACTAGATGCAGAAACCTGGTGCTAGGTGGATTCACCTTCTTTGAATGGCTATCCCGCCTAATAACATACTTGCCAATCCTCCCGAGTTTACCGAGAGACTTTCTGTGACCCTCCCGAAGGACTGTCCTGATATTCGCCCGATTAAGTATTTTATGGGCGTGCCTTGACAGCACTGCCTTATCGTCCTCTACAACCTTTTGTCGCGTTCGCTCTTTCACCATACAAACAGCGCGCCAACAAAGACGCATGTCGTATAAGGCTCCGGGAGACATACAATAGTGACTGCAAGACATACTTGATCAACAGCCATACAGGTCACACTGACGGTGGTTGTACACATTTAAGACTGTTACAAATATGCGCCACACTGTGAACCCACATCAAACATAAATGACAAAAACATTTCGGAAGAACATCCGCACTACAACACAACATAAACACAACAAAACAAATACCCAGAATCCCATGCAGCCCTAACTCTTCGGGGACACATGGTTAGGTTGCATATTCTAAACCAGGGGTCACCAACGCGGTGCCCGCGGGCACCAAGTAGCCCATAAGGACCAGATGAGTCGCCCGCTGGCCTGTTGTAAACATACTTAAAGGCCTACTGAAATGAGATTGTCTTATTTAAATGGGGACAGCAGGTCCATTCTATGTGTCATACTTGATCATTTCGCGATATTGCCATATTTTTACTGAAAGGATTTTGTAGAGAACATCGACGATAAAGTTTGCAACTTTTGGTCGCCAATAAAAAAAGCCTTGCCTGTACCGGAAGTAGCAAACGATGTGCGATTGACGTCACGGGTTGTGGAGCTCCTCACATAACATTT
This sequence comes from Nerophis ophidion, assembly GCF_033978795.1. NCBI lineage: Eukaryota > Metazoa > Chordata > Actinopteri > Syngnathiformes > Syngnathidae > Nerophis > Nerophis ophidion. The sequence continues at coordinate 24,869,440 of NC_084629.1, forward strand.
TTTACAATCATGGCCACCAGCAGCGAGGGCGATTCGGACCGAGAAAGCGATGATTTCCCCATTAATTTGAGCGAGGATGAAAGATTCGTAGATGAGGAAAGTTAGAGTGAAGCACTAGAAGAAAAAAAAAAGGTGACGGCAGTGGGAGAGATTCAGCTGTTATTAGACACATTTACTAGGATAATTCTGGAAAATCCCCTATCTGCTTATTGTGTTACTAGTGTTCTAGTGAGATTATAAAGTCATACCTGAATGTCGAAGGGGTGTGGTGACCGCTAGTGTCTCTGATGGAAGCCATGGAGGAGCCATGCCTCTTTGACAGCTGTTGCAGGAGGACGCAAGCTCCGCTCATGTCTCCGGTAAGAGCCGACTTAATACCACAATTTTCTCACTGAAACCTGCCTGTTGACATGTGGTAAAGAAACATGTTCGCTTGACCGTTATGTTCCATATTAAAGCTTCACAACAAACAAAGAAACACCGGCTGTGTTTTGGTTGCTAAAGGCAGCTGCAATCCACCGCTTTCCACCAACAGCATTCTACAGCATTCTACGGCGTGGCGCAGTGGAAGAGTGGCCGTGCGCAACCCGAGGGTCCTTGGTTCAATCCACACCTAGTACCAACCTCGTCACGTCCGTTGTGTCCTGAGCAAGACACTTCACCCTTGCTCCTGATGGGTGTTGGTTAGCGCCTTGCATGGCAGCTCCCTCCATCAGTGTGTGAATGTGTGTGAATGGGTAAATGTGGAAGTAGTGTCAAAGCGCTTTGAGTACCTTGAAGGTAGAAAAGCGCTATACAAGTACAACCCATTTATCATTTATTTATTTACTTTATAGTCTCCATTATTAATTGAACAAATTAAAAAAGATTCAGCAACACAGATGTCCAAAATACTGTGTGATTATGCGATTAAAGCAGACGACTTTTAGCCATGAGTGGTGCTGAGATAAAATGTCCGCTCCAACCAATAACGTCACAAGCACGCGTCAACATAAGCGTCATCATCCCGCGACGTTTTCAACAGGATACCTCGCGGTAAATTTAAAATTGCAATTTAGTAAACTAAAAAGGCCGTATTGGCATGTGTTGCAATGTTAATATTTCATCATTGATATATAAACTATCAGACTGCGTGGTCGGTAGTAGTGGGTTTCAGTAGGCCTTTAAGTGTTTTTTTTTCATCATTTATTCTCTACAAAAAACCTTCAGTAAAAGTAAAAAAAATGTACGACGGAATGACGGACAGAAATACCCATTTTTTTAATATATATATACATTTATTTCTTAAAGGTAAATTGAGCAAATTGGCTATTTCTGGCAATTTATTTAAGTGTGTATCAAACTGGTAGCCCTTCGCATTAATCAGTACCCAAAAAGTACTGTAGCTCTTGGTTTCAAAAAGGTTGGTGACCCCTGTTCTAAACCAATCAAAGGGATTTGAGATAAAAGACATTTTGATCATGATGAAGATGAATTAATCCCAGGATGAAGTCTATCCGGGTGGCGGGAAGCTCAGGGCCATCCCAGCTGACATTGGGTGGGAGCAGCAGATGTTTCCAAACACAGGCATCGGAATCAACCCGGCCCACCCCTCTCCCCGTGCAAAGTGCAACTTGATGGAATGACGCGAGCAGCGCTTTTGTTCATGACTCCGGGAGGGAGCGTTCGGGGCCAAGAAGCTGGATCCTGAAGTCAAGTGCACGTAAGAACCGGTGGAAGTGAGTCACTGCCCTGCACGTTGGAGAGCAGCAGGTCGACCCCGTTCGCCCCCCCTCACTAAGTCATTAAGTGCTCTCACCTTCTAGTGCCTGATGATGAAACGCACAGCAAATCAAGCAAAACAATGGAGAGTTTCTTCCAGGCGGAGGTAAACAAAAGGCCCGGCTGGGATGATGTAGCTGGTTTTCCCCTCCGACACAAAGCCCGGCTCAGAAGAATCATGGATTCCATGGGCTTGACTCAACCCACCCCTCGTGCCCCCCTTCCCCCAATTCCAGTGGACTCTCCCAACAACCCGGCCGTTTGTTGCTGTTGGGTGGGAAGTGATGTCAGCAGGGGATGCACCACGCCAAGACCCTGCCTATCTGATGTCAGTGTATGTGTGTGTATGTCTAGGGACACAACCCTGTGGGGCTCCTGTCTGTCTCCCTGGAGTGCTGACTGAAGATGTTCTGCTACACAACCGCTGTCCTTCTCCATATATATATATATATGTATATATATATATATATATATATATATATATATATATATATATATATATATATGGAGAAGGACATATATATATATATATATATATATATATATATATATATAAGCGCCGTCACCATATGCATCCAATCCGATAAGATAACCTTTTAGACGGAGCGACATTCCTGTGGCTTCACCTCTGTGAAGTCCTTTCCAACTTGACGGAAGGAGCGGTTTTGCGGTCGTGTATCGAGTATCGACTGACGCACCGTCAAAAGTAATAATGGTTACCGACTGAAACCACAGCAGCGTTATTTGTCTCGCTTTGTATCAAGGCTACGTACTGGCTGATAACATAATGCGACCGCAACAATTACAGAAAAACATTACCATGCTAACATCAGAGGCGTTTGACAAAAGGATTAGATGAAAATACCACTTGGACTGAAACTACGCAACTATTATGTTTCCATATTTTGCAGACTTAGACATTCTCTCATGCCAGTTATGTTGATAGAAAACTTTTTAAGAGTGTCCAAGTCCTCTAAAAACTGTCGCCTTCGCTTACAAGCAGTTGAGAGATGACAAAAACCATGCACTCATTTTACCTCCGCACTCTTTAGGGTCAGATAGTGTTTACCGTAGTCGCAGCTAAGTCCCCAAAAAACACTTGTGCGTCTCCCAAAAAATGCACTACTTAGATTAGGTATCCAACCCCACAGATTTGCTGGCTTTGGAAGCATGGCAGCCGCTGTGTGAAAGGGAATTCGGATATGTCATCAATCAATATTTATTTGTATAGCCCTTTATCACAAACCACGACGACATCCACTGATCTTAACCCACACCCGGACAAAGAAAAACTCCAAAAGACCAAGATGGGAAAAAGGCAAATCTTTGGGAAGGGGCCGCAGATGTGGGGACTCCTCTCAATGGACTCCGAGTAAGTACGGTTATTGAATTGTTACATTCATGATCATATGAGAGTCCAGTCCATCGTACGTCCCCACTGACACAGAGGAGTTGTCCACCCCAAGTCACGACTTGGGACAGCTAACGTGTCTCCCAGACTGGTACCTAAGGATGTGAACTGATCAGGTTTTTCCTGTTTCGATTACACTTTCAATTTTGCTTAATGATGTGGTTCCTTAACGGTTTCGTTTATCGATTCTTATTTAGAAAAAAAAAAGAGAACAAATCATTTGTGTTTAGTTTAGTGGTAACCTGACCTTACAAAGCCTACAGTGAGGTCTCAGGAGGCACATACTTAAATAAAATAAAAAAATATTTGTAAATAAATATATGTGACGGGTTTCCAGTCGATACAAGACGCATCGTAGCAGGTTTGACTCTGATTTATTATTTCAATAATCATGTCTTCTTGCCTGTCTGTCGCACTAATTTCTAGCGCGCCAGCTCTTCCTGCTCGTCGGGTGCACCTTTTGGTGGCCGGTGGCTGCGTCTTTTGCGGGTTGGCATCTCGCTCTGGTTTGATCTCGTCACTCTCGTGGTCTTCTGCCACGATTGCTCCTCCCTCTCTCATTTTATGCTGCAGCGGAAGATGCAGTGATTGAGAGAACAGGTGTGTTGTGTACGCACCTGATTCTGACGGCTGCAGTGTCGCTCCAGGCATGCCCCGCCTCTCTGCTCTGCTGCATGCTCCGCCTCCTGGCCGCCATCTTGGGCAGGACCACCGTTTGCCCTGGCCCGCTGTCGGCTCGTTGGCTCTGTCTCTCCACAAGATAATATATAAATATTATTATGTAGAATTTAGTCGTAGAATTTAGTCATGTGCAAATTACACAACGCAGCACGGTGGAAGAGGGTTTAGTGCGTCTGCCTCACAATACAAAGATATGCACCTGGAGATAGGTTGATTGGCAATACTTAATTGGCCCTAGTGTGTGAATGTGAGTGTGAATGTTGTGTGTCTATCTGGGTTGGCCCTGCGATGAGATGGTGACTTGTCCGGGGTGTACCCCGCCTTCCGCCCGATTGGAGCTGAGATAGGCACCAGCGCCCCCCGCGAGCCCAAAGGGAATAAGTGGTAGAAAATGGATGGATGGATGGAAATTACATAAGAATGTAACATGTGATATTAACTTATTACATGTAAAGTGAGATATGTCAAGCCTTTATTGGTTATAATTTTGATGATTATGGTTTACAGTTTATGAAAACTGAGTTGAAAATATATAAGGTTTCAAATACTGTAAGCCATGATGATCAAACTTATTACCAATTAAGGCTTGACATATCTCACTTCGCATGTAATGAGTTAATATCACAAATTAGTTTCACATTTGAACTTATGAATGGACTTGTACACAATTTTCTAATTTTAATGACTGAGAGAAAATCTGGTTGCAAAAAAACATGCAACATAGCACTGACTACAATTGAACATTTACCTACTGTAAATGCAAACTTTTAACCACAAACTTAGTAGCTGCTCGGTGACATTCGTGAACTGGGGCGATTACTTACTGCCCGCCTTGTCACCAGTCAGATTCTGTGTCTCGTCGTTCTCATCTAAATGAGAAGGCATTCATTTCAATTTAAGAAATAATAGCGCTAACATGAGAAGAGTTGTTAGTTTGTACCTGTATTGTTCGGATGACGTGCTAGTGTTACTGCTGCTGGGATGAGATAGGAGGGGTTAAAAACACGACTTACGTTTATAATTATTGCATGCTGTGTGTTTAAATGTTTCAGCATATTGCTCGTATATGCTTTTGATGAACTAGCAGCCTTCTAATTGTTAAATGTAGCGCTGTTGTAATCCTTTTTTGTAAAATGTAGTCAACTTTAGAGCGTTTTTTGCGCCCGAGTTCTGCCATTCTGCAATCAGTACGCATGTTGCAAAATGACGTCGAGAATCGATAAGAGAAACCGCGAGTTCAAGGAATCTATACGCTGGTATCCGGTTCCAAACAAGGTTTTCAATTCCCATCTCAGCGGTTACCTCTCCAGAAATTATTGCTGGCCACCTGGTACCATCTCCATGCAGGAGAATGGGGTGGGGCAGAAAAGGAATGCGGTAGGTCAACAGAGGGCTATTTAAAAGTTTGAGAATATAAATTGAATTTTAAGGTGGGACTTTATTGCTTTTTTTGAGGTAGCTCTAACTTGTCACTAAGGAATTCCAGAATACCGGAGCCCGAGTAGAAAACGCTCTGTGAATCACTAATAAGCCGGGGTTCTTGGACAGAATAAATGGTACAATACAATCAGCAAGATAAGATGGTGCTAGATCGTTAGTTATTTTGTACATAAGAAATAAAACCTCAGAATCACATCTTAAGTGTACTGGGAGCCAGTTAAGGTGGGCCAGTATAGGCGTAATATGATCAACCGGTCTTGTCTTAGTCAAAAGTCTAGCAGCCAAATTTTTTAGCAACTGTAATATTTTAATGCTGGACAACGGGAGACCCGTAAATAATACTTTACAGCAATATAGATGAGGTGTAACAAACACATGTGGAATGATCTCAGCGTCACTAGTGGACAAAATGGGACAGATTTTAGCGATTTACGGTGATGAAAGAAGGCTGTTTTAGTAACGTTTTTAATGTGCAGCTCAAACTAGAGAAGGGTGTGAAGAGCACCTTAAATTCACTTATTAAGACATTATATTTAAGGCATGTGATTAATCATAATGCTGCATTAATCATGCATAAATGCAGATTATTCTCGATGAATTCTGAGCGCTAATGCTAATTTACCTTAAACACAAATTGTTGCTTATAATGCTGACTATGCGGTATGGTTATACGGTCAGTGCATATGTCAAAAGATGAGTGCGGAAACACAGACTGGTGTGCTCAGGGTGGGATAGCTCGGTTGGTAGAGTGGCCGTGCCCGCAACTTGAGGGTTCCAGGTTCGATCCCCACCTCCGCCATCCTAGTCACTGCCGTTGTGCCCTTGGGCAAGACACTTTACCCACCTGCTCCCAGTGCCACCCACACTGGTTTAAATGTGACTTAGATATTGGGTTTCACTATGTAAAGCACTTTGAAACACTAGAGAAAAGCGCTATATAAATATAATTCACTTCACTTCACTTGTGCTCACGAAACATACACCCTAGCAGGACTTTGTATAAAACCAAAGTAATTTTCAGAAATACACACTTTTGAAGCAGCCGCTAGCAACAATGCTACTAGTACATCGAAAACAAGCAGTGGACGACAAACAACCCTGGAGGAGTATACCTGTGTCAATGTTGTTAACAAAAGTACCACAGATAAATTAAAGGGGTCATATTATGATTTTTTTTTCGACATTTAAAAAACTTCCTTGTGTTCTCCATAACATATAATGGTGGTTCCTTGGTCAGAATGATTTACAGACCTTTTACAAGGTATGCAGAAGTGAACAAAATCATAAGATTTATACGTCACTGGATTCGCAGACAGAATCAATGTTCGCCAAAACCAGAATGTACAAACCCCGTTTCCATATGAGTTGGGAAATTGTGTTGGATGTAAATTTAAACGGACTACAATGATTTGCAAATCATTTTCAACCCATACTCAATTGAATATGCTACAAAGACAACATATTTGATGTTAAAACTGATAAACATATTTTTTTTTGTGCAAATAATCGTTAACTTTAGAATTTGATGCCAGCAACACGTGACAAAGAAGTTGGGAAAGGTGGCAATAAATACTGATAAAGTTGAGGAATGCTCATCGAACACTTATTTGGAACATCCCACAGGTGTGCAGGCTAATTGGTAACAGGTGGGTGCCATGACCGGGTGTATAAGCAGCTTCCATCAAATGCTAAGTAATTCACAAACAAGCATGGGGTGAGGGTCACCAATTTTGTAAGCAAATTGTCGAACAGTTTTCAACGAGCTATTGCAAGGAATTTAGGGATTTTACCCTCTATGGTCTGTAAAATCATCAAAAGGTTCAGAGAATCTGGAGAAATCACTCCACGTAAGCTATGATATTACGGACCTTTGATCTCTCAGGCGGTACTGCATCAAAAACCGACATCAGTGTGTAAAGGATATCACCACATGGGCTCAGGAACATTTCATAAAAACACTGTCAGTAACTACAGTTGGTCGCTACATCTGTAAGTGCAAGTTAAAACTCTACTATGCAAAGCGAAAGCCACTACTCAGGAACGCGGCCGGCTTCGCTGGGCCCGAGTTAATCTAAGATGGACTGATGCAAAGTGGAAAAGTGTTCTGTGGTCTGACGAGTCCACATTTCAAATTATATTTGGAAACTGTGGACGTGGCATCCTCCTGAATAAAGAGGAAAATAACCATCCGGATTGTTATAGGCGCAAAGTTCAAAAGCCAGCATCTGTGATGGTATGGGGCTGCATTAGTGGCCAAGGCATGGGTAACTTACACATCTGTGAAGGCACCATTAATGATGAAAGGTCAATACAGGTTTTGGAGCAACATATGTTGTCATCCAAGCAACATTATCATGGAAGCCCCTGCTTATTTCAGCAAAACAATGCCAAGCCACGTGTTACAACAGCGTGGCTTCGTAGTAAAAGAGTGCGGGTGCTTACCTGGCCCGCCTGCAGTCCAGACCTGTCTCCCTTCGAAAATGTGTGCCGCATTATGAAGCATGACAACAAGACCCCAGACTGTTGAACGACTGAAGCTCTACATAAAACAATTAGTTTAGTCAATTAGTCAACAATTAGTTTCCTCATTTCCCAAACGTTTGAGTGTTGTTAAAAGAAAATGTGATGTAACACAGTGGTGAACATGCCCTTTCCCAATTACATTGGCACGTGTTGCAGCCATGAAATTCTAAGTTAATTATTATTTGCAAAAAAAAAAAAAAAGTTAATGAGTTTGAAAAACAAATATCTTGTCTTTGTAGTGCATTCAATTGAATATGGGTTAAAAATTATTTTTACAAATCATTGTATTCTGTTTATATTTAGATCTAACACAATTTCCCAACTCATATGGAAACGGGGTTTGTATAAAACCAAAGTAATTTTCAGAAATACATACTTTTGTAGCAGCCGCTAGCAACAACGCTACTAGTACATCGAAGACAAGTGGTGGACGACAAACAACCCTGGAGGAGTATACCTGTGTCAATGTTGACAACAATAGTACTACAGATAAATTAAATGGGTCATATTATGATTTTTTTTCGACATTTAAAACATTTCCTTGTGTTCTACATAGCATGTAATGGTGGTTCCTTGGTCAGAATGATTTACAGACATTTTACAAGGCATGCAGAAGTGAACAAAATCATAGATTTATATGTCACTGTATTCGCAGACGAAATCAATGTTCGCAAAAAGAATGTAAATGCAGAAATTGTCGAAATATGCTGTCATTGAGAGAAAAGGAGGGGCTTCACGGTGGAAGAGGGGTTAGTGCGTCTGCCTCACAATACGAAGTTCCTGCAGTCCAGGGTTCAAATCCAGGCTCGGGATCTTTCTGTGTGGAGTTTGCATGTTCTCCCCGTGAATGCGTGGGTTCCCTCCGGGTACTCCGGCTTCCTCCCACTTCCAAATACATGCACCTGGGGATAGGTTGATTGGCAACACAAAATTGGCCCTAGTGTGTGAATGTGAGTGTGAATGTTGTCTGTCTATCTGTGTTGGCCTTGCGATGAGGTGGCAACTTGTCCAGGGTGTATCCCGCCTTCCGCCCGATTGTAGCTGAGATAGGCGCCAGCGCCCCCCGCGATCCCAAAAGGGAATAAGCGGTAGAAAATGGATGGATGGACGAGAGAAAAGGAGAAATCATGTTTACTTTACAAACACCCAGCTAGGGGCCAGCACTCTAGCTGCCAGCACTGCATCCTTTTTGGGCCATCTCTGTGCCACTTCACACTCAACTAACGGACTAACTAACCCCAAAATACAGAGCTTAACAGTTCCCAAATGACTTCTGCTTTTCAGGTGATATGTTTCTTTTGTAAATTTGATGACTACTTATCATCCAAAAGTTGTGTGAAAAAACACCTGCAACTACTGCCTCTGGTAGGAAATTGTAGACTTGACCACCGATCTTCATTGGTCAGTTAATGATAACTGCCGGGTTCATTCTGGCCCGCACGACGTCACAGGTTTGATGAGGAATCTGGCCTGCGGAGTTTAATTTTGAATATCTGACTGTATAATTGCTGCAACTTTATTGTCATCTTGTGGACAACGTGAGTAATACAGGTTAATGACCATGAATTTCACTTTGAACTGTAGACAGAATAGCATTTACATATATGACCCAATGCTAACAACCTTTCCCACTCATGCAAAGGAACACAAAAAGTCAACTCACAATACACAACCTGCTCACTGACTTTTGCGGATATTATAAAACATGCACAACACAGTTCAAAATTACACCCATTTAAATCCCCTGCAATGCATGATGAAAAATGCAAAACACTCCCTACACCAGGGGTGTCCAAAGTGCGTACAGGGGGCCATTTGTGGCCTGCAGCTAATTGTTTACCGGCCCGCCACACTTTCTGGAAGTTCTTTAGCAAAAATAAACATTAAAAAAGTGGAATGAGGCGCTATCTAACTAGAAAAAGTTGGCTGTTTTTTTATTTTGTCTATTTTAAATTTCTTTTTTTTTTTTTGCCATTGTGCCAAAAAAAATATATATATATATCCAACACTAATAATGAATTATTGACCTATAATGAATTATTGACCTATTCAAGGCTCCAATTATTTCAAATATTTCATTTTAAAATGTTTGATGTGGAAAATATTGCATATATTGTGTGGTTACTATACAAAACATTGTTTTCTTTGACATAAGAGCATAAAAAACAAACAAAATAAAAGTTCAAACGTAAGATCGACAGATATATCTGAAGTTGATCTTGTAACTTAAGTTAAAAAAAATAAATAAAAATGTATCACTTTATGAGTGGGGCACCTTTTGGATCCCAAATATTTTTAATGAGATTTTATTTATCTTTTCACTGAGATTACTCAAAAAGATTATTGAATTAAAATCAATGATATCCTACATTATTGATATTTTTAAGGCTGTAATAACGTTACATCAAACATTGCTTTCTGAATGTTTTGGGCAGTGGGGGAAATACTGAAGCATATTTAAGTTTCATTATAAAAAAACAAAGTTGTCTTTGACAAAAAAGGCATAATATCAACCCGAAGTTTATATATTGTAGAGATTTACTGTAAGCGTTAAATAATTAAAAAAAAAATAATAATTTGACTTGTTTTTAACATTTTAGTGACTTAGACCCTCTATGGCGCCGGGAGCCCTAAAGGTAAAAAAAAATAATCCATATATTTTGGTATGGTTTGAAAATTAAAAATATCAAAATGGCACCTGCATGCCTTAATATTTCTGTGTGCGGCCCTCAGTGAAAAAAGTTTGGACGCCCCTGCCCTACGCACTTATCCATGTTTGGTGCATTTTGGCTGCTTAAAAAATATGCACCTGAGAATAGGTTGATTGGCAACACTAATTTGACCCTAGTGTGTGAATGTTGTCTGTTTATCTGTGTATGCCCTGTGATGAGGTAGCGACTTGTCCTGGGTGTACCTCTTCTTCCGCCCGATTGCAGCTGACATAGGCTCCAGCACCCTCTGCGACCGAGAAAGGGACAATCGGTAGAAAATGGATGGATGGATAGATGGATGGATGGATGGATGGATGATAATTCTGATTGATTACACAACTTTAAGGAGGTCATCACAGAAGTAAACAAGATAGGAGTCAAACTTTCACATACTTTTCATATCCAAATATATGAATTATTCATATACAGTATATAGAGAATATATATGTACATCTATACAGTTTGTGTGTGTATGTATATATACAGTATACATACTGTATATCTGTGTGTGTGTGTAATGTGTACTTATATACAGTATATATTATATATTTATATGTATATATGTATGTATGTATATATATGTGTTGTGTGTGTGTGTGTCTGTCTGCGTGCTTGCGTGCGTGCGTGCGTACGTGTGTGTGTGTGTGATTCTGTGTGTGTGTGTTTTACGTTACATGCAATCAGCTTTTCGGCCCCCAGCCAAATTTTTCTGAGCCCAATTCAGCCCCCAAGTCAAAAAGTTTTGACACCCGTTTTCTAATACTATAGTTGGAGCACCAGTGTTGAAATAATAACTGATTAGTCTTTGTGTGTGCTTTCTCTGACTTGAAAGCATGTGAACTCAAATATATTGCTACATTGTGTTATTGTGCTTTTTCTTATTTAGTTTACTTTTTTTAATAAAATGTTGAACAATTCCCCAGTTCATTTGTTTTTTAGTGCAGATGCTTTAAAACTGTCAGATAAAAACAATGTAAAAAAAAATGGTGATATTAATTGAGATAGTTTTTTTTTGTTGCCATAATCTCCCAACCCTAGGAATTTATAATCAGTTTGGAATAATCACAAATAAAGAAGCAACACTAATATAAATAATAAAGGTAATAAAAATGGGAATACAAATGTTTTTTCATATCTTTATTAACAACAATTACCGATATAGTACCGATAAAAGTACCAAAGAATACTGGTATCGATGAAGAATATAAAATAAATAAAATCCTAACAATATACTGTATATCTTTAAATATAAGTGCTAACTACACGCTGTTTCAACACAAGAGGCTAGCGAAAAAGAAGGAGCTTATTGTCTACAGCACAGAGTACAATGGCGGACGTGCTCAGGGCACTTTTGGGTACATTTATACCGTATGCATGTGTTAGTTTGATGTTAATATACATTGGCTTTACTATTGGCATGCTACTGATTAGCATTAGCAATTTTACATGGAAATTTCAAAACCTCCAAATTTGTTAATAAAGACTACAACTAAGCTGGACGTTACAACCAAACAGATGGTGCTTAATAAGTACCATACTTTTAGTATTAACACGTTTAGGGCACAACAAAAGACTGAACTGACTAGCCAACACACCATAAACTAGGGGTTGGTGATATATTGATGAATTAAAGTTTTAAAATCTGTTGTTCTTCTTCCTCTGGCATATTTTTAGCTTTTGTTGCCCTCTCTCGCCCCCTTGTATCCTTAGCCGAGATCCACAAGCCTAGCAAAACATGGCTAATGCTAATGAGAGCAAAACGTTGGTTCCAAACAAAAGTGTTGCCAGTACTTTAGAAAAGCGGCAACAGGTGCAGAACAAGTGACTGTGTGCTGCAAAGTTTCTTTAAAAAAGACCGCAGCCCAACAAAGTTATTCCAGCATCTGAAACCACATCGCGCCGAGTGAGGGAAATCAAATGCAAATATTTGCGAGGCAAACAACAACAAACTCCCGCTTAAATGCAAGTTACTGAGGTGGAATCATTTACATAAGGTACCATGTATGATGAGGAAGGAGAACAATGCACAGCGATCATTAAAGCAGTCGCTCTGCACATCCCAAGTGGACAGTTTATACACACGTGTGCTTCTGCAAAACTGTCATGGAATTTAAACGCATTTAATCATCAATATAGTGATACATTACATGTGCAATGAAGTGAATATTGTCTTTAACATTAGTACAAGGAGCATGCGTTATCCAGTTACTAAAACAATACAGTCATCTAAATGTTTTACTTGAATAGTCATCGTGGTCTACATAATTATTTTATTCAAGACATAAGTTTTAAGTTGGCACTTTATTGATCTGATTGGTTTGAACTACTGTTTATTGATTTTTGGTATCTTAATTGATTTATTGGAGTTTGTTTGCATGCATCGTGCAATGCTACATTATTTTTTACAAAAGTATTTTATTCAAGAGAAAAGTATTTGGCTGCCAGGGGAAACTCTTAACTTAGTTTTTTGAAAATATTTGCATACAAATAACAATTTATGCCTGGTCCAAAAAGAACAACATAGTACAAGTTTGAAGAGTAACATGCAGTGTCACTTCAAACGACTAGTTTTTGATCAAATAAAAGCAAAACTTGTTCTTTAATTACCTAAGATTTTATTTATAGGCCGTATTGGCCATGCCTATTATACGCTACTTCCATGTAATAGGACTGTGAATCTTTGGGCCCCGCACAGTCCGATTCGAATCTTGGGGGTAACGATTCGTTTGAAAATTGATTGTCATATCAAAACGATTCTTGATTCTAAATCAATAGTTTTGTAATAACATTGAGTGCCAGTTCTATGATTAACTATATTCCTCCATAAAATACATAAACAGCTCTGATAAATCAATTAAAAAGAAAACTGGTTTCATTTGATAAAATTATACCTAAACATTTACTAAAGTGGCTGTACAGGATATTTTTTGGGGAAATACTTTTTATTTTTTTTTATCTTTTTTTTTTTTTAATCAATTAAGAATCGTTACACATAAGAATCGTGATTCATTTGAAAATCTTTTTTTTTTTGACTACCTTTCAATCTCACGTCTTGGGGCTTGCAACTGTAATTGTAACTTAATGTCATACTTGAAAATGGGACTCATAAATATAATGAAAAAACAAGATATAACAACTGGATACCCAGCAGGCTCGAGACATTGATACAATGTTGATTATATATACATGTCCTTTAAATTTGACTTCTAAACAACGTTGCAAAATAGTTGGATTTGTAAATTGAGACCACGTTGATGTCCAATGTTGGATCCACGTTGTTGGTTGGAAAATGACCAAGTTTAAATGGTCAAATCAACGGCACAACCTGACATTGATTCAATGTCATCAAAAAGCATGTTGTTTCAACATTGTATTTGTGTTGTAGAATACTGGTTGTGAAATTACTAAAATTCAACGGTCAAATCAACATCACAACCCAACATTGATTAAACATTGTAAAAAAACATGTTTCAACATTATATTTGAGTTGCTCAATGTCAGGATCTAATTCAACAAGTTCTCAACGTTGCTTTATTGTCTTGTACCTGCTGAGTAGCAGTTAACAGAATCAGCGCGTTTTCAAATGTTGCAATAGAAAAACTAGATTTTTCTATCGAAATCAATATTCATTAACACACATACAAATGTACAAAAACTTGGTACAATGGAGTACCAATATCGATTCCCTGGTACCAGGAATTGGTACTGTATTGGTTGTGAACGGTACCCATCCCTAGGTAGGACACCAGTAAAGAAAGGCTTTTGCAAAGTGTGCGCTCAGTACCAGTTTTGAACTTTTCAAAATCAAGGAAATGGTGTTCTGTTGTCAATAAACCATAAAAAACAGGAACAAAGAGGCAATAGGAAACTTGCATAAAAGCAAAGAACAAATCACATGTACGACAACAATCAATAACACAATGTTTGTCAAACAAGAAACCGAGGCGCTCTCTCTGATACCCGCCGTCGGAAAAGCAACCTTCGCCATGGCCGATGGGAAGCCAACGGTTCCCCGCTGCAAAGTGTTTTTCGCAAACAGCCTGGAATCACGGCTTGGAGCGGCGAGGGATCAAACGGCGGTTTCCCACGGAAACACAGTCCGCTGTTTTGTTGACCCAGCTGTGCACCCCGGCGTCCTCCCAGCTAGGAACCTTGTAGCCAGCTAGCGTACGTCATCCCATTCCCTCTCGCAACACTCGCAGTGAAACTACTGATGTTTCACACTGCAAACTGAAATCAGGTGTTGGGGAACCACCTGTTGGCTTCCGACGGGCCTCAGCAAAGATCATACAAGCTTTATGTACTTGAATAACTTCAGACATTATACTCGCCACTGCTCCATCAATACTGACATTGTGGTGGGTAGAGCGACTGTGCCAGAAACTTGAGGGTTCCAGGTTTGCTCACCTGCCTCTTGCCATCCAAATCACTGCCGTTGTGCCCTTGGCCAACACACTTCACCTTTGCCCCCAGTGCCCCTCACACTGGTGAATGAGTGATAGGTGGTGGTCGGAGGGTCCGTAGGCGCAAATTGGCAGCCTCTGTCAGTCCACCCCAGGGCAGCTCTGGCTACAAATGTAGCTTACCACCACAGTAATGTGAATGTGGAGTGAATAAATGATGGGTTCTCACCTCTCTGTGAGCGCTTTGAGTATCGAGTTGATAAAAAAGCACTATATAAATCTTATCCAATACTTTTTTTATTATTAATTGTACTAGCACTACAACTGTAGTTGTTGTTTGTGGGACACTACCTCAGCACGCATAATGCAGTGTTACATATATCATTTTACAATCACCGACGACCAGTGGCGGCCCGTGTGTTTCCCACCTAGGCCTTCAGTGTTGTCCAACTTCAACAATTACCTCTCAAAAAAGCATAATTTATGTTACTACATGACCATTGCTGGAGAAATACTATACAGAAACACATTTATGCCCTACTGGGCATTGAATTTTTGGCGCATTTAAAAAAAAACTATTCAAACGCATCAGCAATGGTACTGTCAAAATTAAAATAGCAAAAAACATATTAAAAGTGAAAAAATTTAATATTTGAACTAACAATTTATAGAACCTTGTCGACGCCGTATAAGCCAGTTATCGTCGGCTTATTCGTGTGGAAATGGCGAGCATTTCCCAATTTTGTCGCCAGAACAGCTGAGGTCGCTTCCAGGGTTGGCCGACATTGTCTCACAAGATGTAGTTTCTCTTAAAATATCCTTCTTGAAAATGGCCCTGAATATCTATATCTGCCACCTAATCAACGTTTTGTTCTCCTTCTCTGCTATCTCGGTCTGGCTACGGCGCAACACTTCCTGCTTCCTGCTATATTGAAACTTGTGAATGGATACACACTTTGGAATAACAAGTGAGAAGCCAATCACAGTCTCGTTAACATCAGGCTACCTAAATAAGCTTCTATCAACAACTTGTGATCTGATTGGCTATAGCAACTGTCAACTCTATGTGTTCTTAAATTCATTCGCTAACGCTCCCAGTGAGTATCCAATCACAGGACGCGTATATGTCACGTTCAATCTGAGACCACCTACAAGGCCTTACTGACATCAACTCGTGATCTGATTGGCTATCGTAACTGTCTATGAACTGTACATCCATATTCGCTTACAGTGCAAGGACGCCTGCATTGTTGATTCTGAAGGCCCCTGGCAGATTTCGTACAGCATGGCAACATAAGCGAGCTGAATTATGATTGGATACAAACTAAAACTAAAAACAACAGCACTGGAACGAGCATAATATGACATGAAGAGAATATGAATACTTTTAGATATTTTACATATAGGGAATGTAAATAAAACAAGTGTTATCTTTAATTATGATCAGGATTTCTGGTTATGTTAGACCAGCAGAGAAGGTTTTGTTGGCCCCGACGGCCCACCAGGTTAAAACAGGGCTAACTAATGTTAGCATACACGCTTCTACAACTTACCGCTATGTGTTTTCTTCAGTTGTAGGTGACATTTTTGTTGGCTGAAATCGGAACATTTCAACTGATGCCAGTGCATGATGTACAGTATAAATTCTGTTTCCCATTGTTTGTAATTACACATCAAATAGTAGTGATGCCTCGTTAGATGCTGTCATTTTTTACAGTGAGTGCGGTCATGTGATTGCCAGGCTCCGTTTGATTTGTGAAACGGAGTCATGGGATTTTGACCTAAGTCTCTCTGACTCGCCAAATTAAGAGATATTTTCAAGCAGTACAATAATCATCCATCCATTTCCTACCGCTTATTCCCTTTTGGGGTCGCGGGGGGTTCTGGCGCCTATCTCAGCTTCAATCGGGCGGAAAGCGGGGTACACCCTGGACAAGCCGCCATCTCATCGCAGGGCCAACACAGATAGACAGACAACATTCACATTCACACACTAGGGCCAATTTTTTAGTGTTGCCAATCAACCTATCCCCAGGTGCATGTCTTTGGAAGTGGGAGGAAGCCGGAGTACCCGGAGGGAACCCACGCAGTCACGAGGAGAACATGCAAACTCCACACAGAAAGATCCCGAGCCTAGATTTGAACCCAGGACTGCAGGACCTTCGTATTGTGAGGCAGACGCACTAACCCCTCTCCCACCGTGAAGCCCAAAAAAAGCCCATTTATTAATAATCAATAGATTATTAATAAATTTAATGATGTTATAAAAATAAATGTAGCGATCTGAATGAAATTAAATGTGGACATATATTTTATTTTTCACAATAATACTTTAGTATGTTGCATTAAAGGGGAACTGCACTTTTTTTTTTGTCCAGTATCAATCACAATCTCAATGAAAGCCCTGATGACGGATTTAATTTTTTTTAATGGAGTCTAACTTGGAAAGAAACTTAAATAAAGGAGGTTGCCTATTCCGCGTACAAAATCCAATATATAACCATCTAAAAATCGCCAACAATACCCCAATAACATTTCGTGATTTGAATATTAACCAAGTTTTAGTGATATTGTTATTGTAAGCGCTAACGCAGACAAACTACTTATAACTGAAAGGAGGTGTGTGTCTGACAAGAAAAGCAAAGGGGAGGGGAAGACGGTGGGTGAGCTTAATTGCCAGGCCGCCTGGTGACGCAGCAGATGAGGAATATGTCCATCAAGCACAACGATACGCTCACCTTGCAGGTAACCCGAATGAGTGGCGTGGTGTGTGTGTGTGTGTGTGTGTGTGTGTGTGTGTGTGTGTGTGTGTGTGTGTGTGTGTGTGTGTGTGTGTGTGTGTGTGTGTGTGTGTGTGTGTGTGTGTGTGTGTGTGTGTGTGTATGTGTGTGTGTGTGTGTGTGTGTGTGTGTGTGTGTGTGTGTGTGTGAAGTGTGAGACTGAAGCAACATTCAAACTCAGGAGGCTAAAATCCAAAAGTCTTGAATAAGATCAGAGAATCAAACATTTCAAGGCTCTTTTAGTCATGGGGTCCATCAGGGCGCTAAGGTAGAGCCATTGTTCTTCTCTTGCTTTACTAAAATGCTTCCTTATCTAATAAACATCAAAAAGTAAAGAAATTAAATAAAAAAAGTAATTATAAAAAAAACTATCACAGTGACACTTTAAATGTATTATTTCAATAGCAATGATATTGTTTATAGTTAAAATAATAATCATATAATTTTCAAAGTAAACATTACATGACCACACTAGTCAATTCAATTACCTTTTATCAGACAGCTAATCATACCTTTTTAAAATAAAAACAATTACTGTATATTAACCACGGCGTGGCGCAGTGGGAGAGTGGCCGTGCGCAACCCGAGGGGCCCTGGTTCAAATTCCACCTAGTACCAACCTCGTCACGTCCGTTGTGTCCTGAGCAAGACACTTCACCCTTGCTCCTGATGGGTGCTAGTTGGCGCCTTGCATGGCAGCTCCCTCCATCAGTGTGTGAATGTGTGTGTGAATGGGTAAATGTGGAAGTAGTGTCAAAGCGCTTTGAGTACCTTGAAGGTAGAAAAGCGCTATACAAGTACAACCCATTTATCATTTATCATTTTAACATGTGGGTAGTAATGTGCTACATTTCAATCAATCAATCAATCAAGATGAACCACTCGCCTATGCATCGGTTGGGACATCTCTGCGCTGCTGATCCGCCTCCGCTTGGGATGGTTCCCTGCTGGCTCCACTTTGGATGGGACTCTCGCTACTATATTGGATCCACTTTTGACTTGATTCTCACAGTTACGTTAGATCCACTATGGATTGGACTTTCACAATATCATGTTAGATCCGCTCGACATCCATTGCTTTCGGTCCCCTGGGAGGAGTGGGGGGGTTGCCACATATGTGGTCCTCTCCAAGGTTTCTCATAGGGGTGAGTATTTCCTTGCCCTTATGTGGGCCCTACCGAGGATGTCGTTGAGGCACTTGTGATTTAGAGCTATATAAATAAACATTGATTGATTGATTGATAGCATCGCCGTGATCACAGGCTTATTCTGCCATGTTGACATCATTAGCTGGTGAGCTGCTTTCTCGCATCAGACCTGGTGAAACTTAATCCCAGATAAATCATGCTTCTTACCTGGATTGTAGAAGGATGAGGACGTAACCCGACAAATTGGTACCCTTTGACAGGCATTTTAGACCCGAAAATGGCAGGAGAGGCACACAAAGACGCTTGGTTCCAGCCTCTTTTTCTTCACAAGTATTCTGAGTTATTCTCCATCTAAATGGGAATATATCAACATTCTAGCAGTCGGCATCTTAATGACAGCAGGCATTGTACATTAAGGGATATTTTATTATGTTTGTTGGTTCTCATGAAGCCTGCAGTGAGTACAAATCGGTGACGTTGTCGAAGAAAAAAAGCGATATCACATCTTATAATAAATGTGCCTTTTGATCACATTCATTTACTAGTTGGAATGCATAAAAAGGAAATCATGTGTTATTGTTTTACATTAGGATTGTGAATGAGGCAAAATAAAAATAAAAAATGCTGTTCCCCTTTAAAACTACTCTCAAAAAGCTATGAGGTGGTTGTTTTCCCAAGATGCAAGTGAACTTGGACCGGAGATGGCATGAAGGTAAAGGCATTTTTATTTTAACACTATAACTAAAAACAGGACCAAACAAAAGGCGCGCACAATGGCGGTACAAAAACTGACTAAGGAAACAAAACTTGCACGAAGGCAGAAGCTATGAACTTTAAACAAAAACTTACTTGACATGGAACTGTGAACGGGAAATGGATCATTGGCATGGATCATTACAAGGTGGGTAGCAAGTGGTAGACGGTGATAGGTAGTGATGTTGCTAGGACGAAGAACAGAAACAGAATGGCTTAAATAGCAGTGACATGATCAGTGAAAACAGGTGTGCGAGTGCAAAACCTGGGACTGGTGCGTGACAGGTGAAAACTAATGAGTAGTCATGGTAACAAAACAAACCAGGAAGTGCAAAAACAGGAACTGAGTTTCCAAAAAACAAAACATAATCACAGACGTGACACTATTCAAGTGAATAAAAGAGTAAATGTTGCACATTACTACCCACATGTGGTTATAGTTAATACAATTGATTTAATTTTAAAAATGTTTGATTAGCTGTCTGATAAAAAGTAATTGAATTGTCTAGTTTGGTCATGTAATGTTTACTTTGAAAGTCATATGATTATCATTTTAATTATAATCAATATCATTGCTATCGAAATAGTACATTTAAAGTGTCACCGTAATAGCTTTTTTTCTTTATCAATCAATCAATCAATGTTTATTTATATAGCCCCAAATCACAAATGTCTCAAAGGACTGCACAAATCATTACGACTACAACATCCTCGGAAGAACCCACAAAAGGGCAAGGAAAACTCACACCCAGGGGGCAGGGAGAATTCACATTCAGTGGGACGCCAGTGACAATGCTGACTATGAGAAACCTTGGAGAGGACCTCAGATGTGGGCAACCCCCCCCCCCTAGGGGACCGAAAGCAATGGATGTCGAGCGGGTCCAACATGATACTGTGAAAGTTCAATCCATAGTGGCTCCAAGACAGCAGTGAGAGTCCCGTCCACAGGAAACCATCTCAAGCGGATCAGCAGTGTAGAGATGTCCCCAACCGATACAGGCGAGCGGTCCATCCTGGGTCCCGACGAGCGGTCCATCCTGGGTCTCGACTCTGGACAGTCAGTACTTCATCCATGGTCATCGGACCGGACCCCCTCCACAAGGGAGGGGGGGACATAGGAGAAAGAAAAGAAGCGGCAGATCAACTGGTCTAAAAAGGAGGTCTATTTAAAGGCTAGAGTATACAGATGAGTTTTAAGATGAGACTTAAATGCTTCTACTGAGGTAGCCTCTCGAACTGTTACCGGGAGGGCATTCCAGAGTACTGGAGCCCGAACGGAAAACGCTCTATAGCCCGCAGACTTTTTTTGAGCTCTAGGAATCACTAATAAGCCGGAGTCTTTTGAACGCAGATTTCTTGCCGGGACATACGGTACAATACAATCGGCAAGATAGGCTGGAGCTAGACCGTGTAGTATTTTATACGTAAGTAGTAAAACCTTAAAGTCACATCTTAAGTGCACAGGAAGCCAGTGCAGGTGAGCCAGTACAGGCGTAATATGATCAAACTTTCTTGTTCTTGTCAAAAGTCTAGCAGCCGCATTTTGTACCAACTGTAATCTTTTAATGCTAGACATGGGGAGACCCGAAAATAATACGTTACAGTAATCGAGACGAGACGTAACAAACGCATGGATAATGATCTCGGCGTCTTTAGTGGACAAAATGGAGCGAATTTTAGCGATATTACGGAGATGAAAGAAGGCCGTTTTAGTAACGCTTTTAATGTGTGACTCAAAGGAGAGAGTTGGGTCGAAGATAATACCCAGATTTTTTACAGAGTCACCTTGTTTTATTATTTGGTTGTCAAATGTTAAAGTTGTATTATTAAATAGAGGTCGGTGTCTAGCAGGACCGATAATCAGCATTTCCGTTTTTTTGGCATTAAGTTGCAAAAAGTTAGCGGACATCCATTGTTTAATTTCATTAAGACACGCTTCCAACTGACTACAGTCCGGCGTGTTGGTCAGCTTTAGGGGCATGTAAAGTTGGGTGTCATCAGCATAACAGTGAAAGCTAATACCGTATTTGCGTATGACGTCACCTGACGGCAGCATGTAGATGCTGAAGAGTACAGGGCCAAGGACCGAACCCTGGGGAACTCCACACGTTACCTTAACATAGTCCGAGGTCACACTGTTATAGGAGACGCACTGCATCCTATCAGTAAGATAAGAGTTAAACCATGACAGGGCTGAGTCTGACATACCAATTCGTATTTTGATACACTCTAATAAAATATTATGATCGACGGTATCGAAAGCAGCGCTAAGAACGAGGAGCAGCAACATAGATGACGCATCAGAGTCCATCGTTAGCAATAGATCATTAGTCAGTTTTGCGAGGGCTGTCTCAGTCGAGTGATTTGCCCTGAAACCGGATTGAAAGGTTTCACATAGATTGTTAAACGCTAAGTGCTCATTTAGCTGCTCTGCAACAATTTTTTCGAGGATTTTCGAAATAAAGGGAAGGTGAGACACCGGTCGGTAGTTTACCATGAGGTCAGGATCGAGGTTAGGTCTTTTAAGGAGAGGATGAATAACCGCTTTTTTGAATGCAACGGGAACAGTGCCCGAGGAAAGTGATAAGTTTATAATATTTAGCACTGATGGACCTAATAATACAAAAAGCTCCTTGATAAGTTTCCCAGGAAGTGGGTCAAGTAAACATGTTGTTTGTTTTATTCCATTTACACGTTGTAACAATCCTTCTAATGTTATTTCATCAAAACGAGAGAAACTATTTTGGATATTTGCAGTATCCGCCGTATATACAATCGTATCTGTGTTACTATAACCCCGTTGTAGCTGGGACGCATTGTCTTTAATCTCCTTTCTAATAAGTTCAATTTTCTTATTAAAGAACTTCATAAAGTCATCTGCCGAATGGGTGGAGCTACTGGAAGGAGTCCCTTGTTGGGTTAGCGATGCTACTGTACTAAACAAAAATTTTGGATCGTTTTTATTAATGCGGATGAGATTTGAGTAATAATTAGTTTTAGCTAAGGTAAGCATGCGTTTATAAGTTATTAAACTATCACTCCATGCTTGATGGTGCACCTCAAGTTTAGTCGTGCGCCATTTGCGTTCCAGCTTTCTACATAATAATTTCTGAGCTCTAGTTTCTTCAGTAAACCATGGCGTACGCCTTTTTGGAGCCTTTTTTAACTTCAGCGGTGCTATACTATCAATGGTTTCGCGCAGGGCGTTGTTAAAGTTGTTAGTGAGGTTATCAATAGAGCCCACATACTTTGGGAACGTTGCCATTACCGAGGGCAGTAGGTCCGCAAGAGTCGTCGTTGTGGCAGCATTAATGTTGCGGCTGCTATAGCAGTTATTATTATTATTAGCTTGCCGAACATGAGTCTGAACTTCGAATTTTATAAGGTAATGATCGGACATTACTTTAGTATACGGGAGTATCATAACTTTGGAGACGGTGATACCTCTGACAAGCACTAGGTCTATCGTATTACCGCTGCGATGCGTGGGTTCAATTATTATTTGTGTAAGACCACAGCTATCAATTATAGTCTGGAGCGCCACGCACGGTGGGTCCAATGGGGTATTCATATGGATATTAAAATCCCTCATTATAATTATATTATCGGCGTGCGTCACTAGATCAGCAACAAACTCTGAGAATTCACTAATAAAGTCCGAATAGGGCCCTGGGGGGCGGTAGATAACGGCCAGGCACAGAGGCAGAGGTGTGGCAGACTTCATAGAAAGCACCTCAAACGATTTATATTTATTATTTAAGTTAGGACTAAAGTTAAAGTTTTCGTTGTATATTAGTGCGACACCCCCTCCCCTTTTGAGGTGACGGGCAATATGCGCATTCGTATAGTTAGGAGGGGATGCCTCATTTATCGCAAAAAAGTCGTCTGGTTTAAGCCAGGTTTCGCTAAGACCGATGACGTTAAGGTTGTTGTCTCTAATGACCTCATTGACTAATAACGTTTTGGGAGACAAAGATCTGATGTTTAGAAAGCCCATATTATAGGTAGTGGGCTGTTTTAAGGAGTTGTTGATAAAATTATCCGTAGTAGCAATATTAATAATGTTGCGTTTATTATGCGCAGTGTACTTAAAATAATTACGACCATATCTAGGAATTGATATGACGGGAATTTTCAGATTGTCTACTTGGCGCTGCGATAAACTGAACGCATCATAATTTGCCACCTCAGTAGAACGCATGTCTAACTCTGACGTAGTCATAGACACAGTAGAAAAAACATTTTGTGAGTTGTGTATTATTCTACGAAAATTGCTATGTGTACAGGGATCATCCAGCCTGGCGCTAACTTAACTGACTCCATACCCAGGCTAGCAGGCTCTGTAATTGCCTGTGACCGGGCTTGCTCTAGTGCAGTTAGTCAAATGTGGCTCAATGCGAAGTCTATGTTCCGAGACAAGAGGATAGCGCCTTCCTGGTTAGGGTGAAGGCCGTCTCTCCTCAGCAAGCCAGGTTTGCCCCAGAAAGAGGGCCAATTATCAATAAACGTAAATCCCTGTTGTCTGCAGAAGCTATCCAGCCACCTGTTAAGAGAGACTAATCTGCTATATCTCTCATCATTGCCTCTCCCAGGCAGGGGGCCAGAGACAATTACTCGATGCCTGGACATCTTTCTGGCGAGATTACAAGCCCTGGCTATGTTTCTCTTTGTAATCTCTGATTGTCTCATCCTAACGTCATTGGAGCCAACGTGTATTACTATATTCGCATAACTAGTGGTGCGGTTAGCCTGCCGTACGTGTTTACTAGACCTGTTGCGAGTTAGCTCCCTAAGATTAGCTTCAATGTCAGGTGCTCTGCCCCCGGGAATACACTTAATTGTGGCTGGTTTGCTAAGCTTTATGTTTCGGGTGATGGAGTCCCCTATGACTAAAGTGTGGTGCCCGGTAGACTGGGGTGTAGGACTAGCTAAAGGGCTAAATCTATTATGCGTCTCAACCGGTACACCGTAGCTTGTAGGCCGATTAGGGCTGCTACAAGCTGGGCTAGTTAGCTCGCTACAGCTAACGCTAGCAGATGTGTCCGCAACATCTAAAGTTACGAAATTACACTGCTCTAACTGGCGGACACGGCTCTCTAGCAAAGCCAACCTATCCATGAGTAAAGTGCACGAAGCGCAGGAAGCCATACTCACAGAAACTTTCCGTCGCCGAGTGGGGTGCCAGCTGTCTTCGGGAAGTGGTGGTCACGGTGGCGGGGGAGAAGCTTCCTTCAGACCGGCGCTGCCTTTCTCCGCTAGCCTCGTTAGCTTAGCAGCTAGCTAGCTGAGGGCGAAGTGGTGAGACAGAGATTGGGTGATTTGCAAGTTAAATTGAACTATTAAATATGTTCGATAAGTTGTAAATAAAGCTGCAAAACAGTTAAAATCACACAGATAGAACGATACTTAGCTTTTTTGCAACAAGAGCAGTCAGCGAGCAGTCATTCACGTTGACCCGGAAGCAGTAGAGAATATATCAAAAAGGAGATTTTTATTTAATTTCTTTACTTTTTTATGTTCATTAGATGAGGAAGCATTTTAGTAAAGCAAGAGAACAACAATGGCTCTACCATAGCGCCCCTGATGGACCCCATTACTAAAAGAGCCTTGAAATGTTTGATTTTCTGATCTTATTCAAGACTTTTGGATTTGAGCCTCCTGAGTTTGAATGTTGCTTCAGTCTCTCAACTCACACACACACACACACACACACACACACACACACACACACACACACACACCACGGCAGTCATTCGGGTTACCTGCAAGGTGAGCGTATCGTTGTGCTTGTTGGACACATTCCTCGCCTGCTGCGTCACCAGGCGGCCCAGCAATTAAGCTCACCCACCGTCTCCCCCTCCCCTTTGCTTTTCTTGTCAGACACACACCTCCTTTCACGCTCGCCACACAGAGCGCCGGCGTGAGGTAATTACACGTCGTTATTCTGCAATGGTTAAATTGCACGGCAACGGAGGTTGTGTTGTTTTGTTATCGAGACCAGCTTCCATAGGAAACGAACAAGACTTCTGTTTGTATTGGACCCTGACAATTTTCCGTACACACCTGATGAACGTGCAGGTACTGATGCAAACGTGTTGACACAGAGTCGCTTATCCCGTCTTGGGATTACAAGCACAAACGAGGCAACTCCATGAAATCATTCAACACTCGGCAGTTATATCTTATTTTGTTACTGATCATCATCATTGTTTGGTGTCCAATGTTGCGGTAACCAAATTACAGCATATTTGAATCATTACCAGCTGTATTTTGTGATGTAACCCTTTATTTACACTTTTTTGGTGGGGGCGGGGGGCTGTTTATTGCACACAGAATACATTGACTCTCAAATGTATTCAAAATGTCTTACCTTTTTAAGAAATTAAACACATGATCGCCAATTTTACTGAAATACTGAAATCAGCGGTGTCCAAACTTTTTGACTCTGGAGGTTGCATTGGACTAAAAATATTCGGCCGGGGCCCAAAGTCCGACTGTATGTAAAGTAACAATATATATACACAGAAATATAGCCTACAAATATATGTGTACATATACACATATTATATTAACATGTATTTATGTATGAATGAATGAATGAATGGTTTATTTTGAGCCATGCAAACAAAACAAGAGAATGACATAAAATACAAAAGAAATATATAAATACATTATTTTTACACCTACATTGAAAACATTACATGTGACTAATCTTTTGTAGATGTCAAGATTGGCTCAAAAGGGAGTGGGAAGAAGTAAACTTATTAGGTCCCACCCCTATACATATACAATATATAATTACAATATATAATACAATAATATATATAATATAATTCAGTTCAGTGGTTGCTGCGTAGATGCTATATATTATCTATATATAACACATTTAAATTCACACACACTTACATATATACATATGTACACACACATATATACACACACATACATACAATTTATGTATGTATCAAATATATTGTATATTCCAGACCATAGGGCGCACTGCCGATGAGCGGGTCTAGTCAGGTCTATTTTAATACACAAGGCGCACCTGATTATAAGGCGCATTAAGGGGGTCATATTAGGGGTGTGGGAAAAAATCGATTCGAATACGTTGTGTGATTCAGAATCGATTCTCATTTTTTAAAAATCGATTATTATTTTAATTTTTATTTTTTTTAATTTTTTTATCAATCCAACAAACAACTACACAGCAATACCATAACAATGCAATGCATTTCCAAAACCAAACTTGACCCAGCAACCCTCAGAACTGTAATAAACAGAGCAATTGAGAAGACACAAACACGACACAGAACAAACCAAAAGTAGTGAAACAAAAATGAATATTATCAACAACAGTATCAATATTAGTATTAATTTCAGGATAGCAGTGATTAAAAATTCCTCATTGACATTATCATTAGACTTTTTTAAAAATAAAAAAAAGAGCAATAGCGTCACAGTGGCTTACACTTGCATTGCATCTCATAAGCTTGACAACACACAGTGTCCAATATTTTCACAAAGATAAAATAATTAATATTTTTGGTTCGTTTAATAGTTAAAAGAAATTTACATTATTGCAATCAGTTGATAAAACATCGTCCTTTACAATTATAAAAGCTTTTTTCTTTTTAAAGCTATTATTCTGCTTGCATGTCAACAGACTGGGGTAGATCCTGCTGGAATCCTATATATTGAATGAATACAGAATCCTTTTGAATCGGGAAAAAATTGTTTTTGAATCGAGAATCGAATCGAAAAAAATCGAAATATTATCGAATCGTGACCCCAAGAATCGATATTGAATCGAATTGTGGGACACCCAAAAATTCGCAGCCCTAGGTCATATTATTATTTATTTTTTCTAAATGTAAAACACTTCCTTGTGATGTAAATCAAATGTAATGGTGGTTCTTTGGTCAAAATGTTGCATAGATAAGTTTTACAGATCATCTTTAAGTCACTTTTACACAGTCGCTTCAGTGGGCGGTTTTATTTACGTGGCTCACCTTCGGCAGCGTCTTCTCCCCGTCATCTCTGTTGTAGCGGTACAGCGTGCGATGACGGGAGCGGAAGAAGTGTCAAAAGATGGAGCTAAATGTTTTAATGACATTCCGACTTTACTTGAATCAATAACGGAGCAGCATCTCCTCATCCGTGGCTCACTAGTTACATAACAACGCCGGAAATGTGTCCCGTGAAAAAACGTCCGACTGTAACTCTAATAACTAAAGTTTCTTGGGTGAGTCATGTAAACTCACTACACTTGTATGTTTTAGCGCTTTCATGGCGAGTTTACTCACAGATTTAAGTAAGAACTTTACACTACTTTATATTAGAACTGGCAACAGCGGAGGATGAATGTCCCATAACAAGAATTTGGAGAAAAAGAATAAGCTTTCTCGACTTAGTACCACGGACTACCAAGGCGGACGCGCAGAAATTTTCAGTTTTTATGCAGACCCCAAATACAGATTAGCAGGTACCAGAAGTTAAGAAAAGTTGCTTTTGCATAATTTTGTGAAACAAAACACCAGATAATGTCTTACCTAATACACACACAATAATAATACTCGTATGTTGAAGCACAGTAAATCCATCAAGCGGTGTGGCTTCATATTGAAGCTTACCAAAGTTGTACTAAAAAAGTTAGATTTTTGAGAACCGCGTGTAATGTTGTTGTTCTATATTTTCAATGTAACATATACAATTATGGTGTTGTTTATTTGATTATTTTTGCAGTCTACACATGTCTCTTTCATCTGACTGCCATCTACTGGTCACACCTGTTTCACCATATACCAAATAAAATAGGTTTGAGGTCAGTAAGCACAACCAAAATGATACGCGCAACAGGTTATAACTCGCATTGTCAAGTTTTGAGAAAATGAAAGGATTTTAAGTGTGCCTTATAGCAGTGGTCCCCAACCTTTTTGTAGCTGCGGACCGGTCAACGCTTGATAATTTGTCCCGCGGTCCGGCGGGTGGGGTGGGGTAAGGGGGGGAATTTTTTTGGGGGGGGTCATGAAAAAGGTAGGTTTTCTGGGTCGGTGCACTAATTGTAAGTGTATCTTGTGTTTTTTACATTGATTTAATATATATATATATATATATATATATATATATATATACATATATATATATATATATATATAAATTACGGACCGTAATTATTATTACGGTCCTTAATAATAATTTTTTAATTATTATTAAAATATTATTATTTTTTAATAATAATTAAAAAATAAAAAAAGATTATAAAAAATATTCTGCGGCCCGGTACCAATCGAGCCGCGGCCCACTGCCTTATAGTACGAAAAATACGGTATGTGTAATGTATTTAAACAGGCATCTAAATAAATTTGGTATCAAAATTATTACACTAACTTTAGTTTTTTTTGTATAAATATTACAACTACGTGTGCTGTCTCAAAGTGATCTGTGATCACATTTACACAGCTTTTTTTAAAGTCTGCATTATAATTTCATTCCAAAATAAGGAGGGAAGTTTGCCAAACATGTACGAATAGAACACAACCTGCGGTAAATCCATATTTTCGAGGATAATCGCCAATACACTCTTATACGGATACTATGTTTACTTCCCTGGCGACATCTTTAAAGTTTTGTAATCAATCAGAAATATTAAGCAAATAAAATATACAAACCCCATATGAGTTGGGAAATTGTGTTAGATGTAAATATAAACGGAATACAATGATTTGCAAATCATTTTCAACCCATATTCAGTTGAATGCACTACAAAGACAAGATATTTGATGTTAACACTCATAAACTTTTTTTTTTTTTCACATAATAATTAACTTAGAATTTCATGGCTGTAACATGTGCCAAAGTAGTTGGGAAAGGGCATGTTCACCACTGTGTTACATCACCTTTTCTTTTAACAACACTCAATAAACGTTTGGGAACTGAGGAAACTAATTGTTGAAGCTTTGAAAGTGGAATTATTTGTCATTCTTGTTTTATGTAGAGCTTTAGTCGTTCAACAGTCTGGGGTCTCCGCTGTCGTATTTTACGCTTCATAATGCGCCACACATTTTCGAAGGGAGACAGGTCTGGACTACAGGCAGGCCAGGAAAGTACCCGCACTCTTTTACTACGAAACCACGCCGTTGTAACACGTGGCTTGGCATTGTCTTGCTGAAATAATCAGGGGCGTCCATGATAACGTTGCTTGGATGACAACATATGATGCTCCAAAACCTGTATGGACCATTCAGCATTAAGGTGCCTTCACAGATGTGTAAGTTACCCATGCCTTGGGCACTAATACACCCCCATACCATCACAGGCGCTGGCTTTTGAACTTTGCGCCTATAACAATCCGGATGGTTAGTTTCCTCTTTGTTCCAGAGGACACCACGTCCACAGTTTCCGAATATTATTTGAAATGTGGACTCGTCAGACCACAGAACACTTTTCCACTTTGCATCAGTCCATCTTAGATGAGCTCGGGCCCAGCGAAGCCAACGACGTTCCTTGGTGTTGTTGATAAATGGTTTTGGCTTTGCATAGCAGAGTTTTAACTTGCACTTACAGATGTAGCGACCAACTGTAGTTACTGACAGTGGTTTTATGAAGTGTTCCTGAGCCCATGTGGTGATACCCTTTACACACTGATGTCGGTTTTTGATGCAGTACAGCCTGAGGGATCAAAGGTCCGTAATATCACCGCTTACGTGCAGTGATTTCTCCAGATTCTCAGAAACTTTTTTATGATTTTACGATCCGTAGATTGTAAAATCCCTAAATTCCTTGCAATAGCTCGTTGAGAATTTGCTTACAGATTGGTGAACCTCGCCCCCATCCCTGTTTGTGTTGATGTCGGTTTTTGATACAGTGCCGTCTGAGGGATCGAAGGTCATGGTCATTCAATGTTGGTTTCTGGCCATGCGTGGAGTGATTTCTCCAGATTATCTGAACCTTTTGATGATATTATGGACCGTAGATATTGAAATCCCTAAATTTCGTGCAAATGCATTTTGAGAAACGTTGTTCTTAAACTGTTTGACTATTTACTCACGCAGTTGTGGACAAAGGGGTGTGAAAGACTGAGCATTTTTTGGGAAGCTGTTTTTATACCCAATCATGGCACCCACCTGTTCCCAATTAGCCTGCACACCTGTGGGATGTTCCAAATAAGTGTTTGATGAGCATTCCTCAACTTTATCAGTATTCATTGCCACCTTTCCAAACTTATTTGTCACGTGTTGCTGGGATCAAATTCGAAAGTTAATGATTATTTGCAACAAAAAAAAAAACATGTTTAACAGTTTAACACATGAATTATGTTGTGTTTGTAGCATATTCAACTGAATATGGGTCGAAAATGATTTGCAAATCATTGTATTCCATATATATTTACATCTAACACAATTTCCCAACTCACATGGAAACGGGGTTTGTGCATACTGAAATCACCATGACCTGTAGTGTAATTTTAAGTTATATATAGTTTTTGAACGTGTTTTCTAAGGCCCACAAATGAGGTTTGTTCTATGCGACCGTGTTTTAACTTTATAGTTAATTTATACCATGAGTGGGGAAAGTTGCTTGGATTGGGTCATATCAATGGATGCTGTGCTGACATCCTAACTCATGGAACATTGACCATTCAATCTTCGCCCTCAAAATGGGGGCAAGATCACTCAGTTTTAGATAACAGGGCATATTATAGGCACATATAGGCAAATTCTCACCAAAGGCCAATCTTTTTGTCGAACCTATGATGTCCCTGCCGGCCGCGCTTGCCCCGCAGGCCGTAGTTTGGACCCTTCTGTCTTAAAAAGTATATTTTTATTGAAGCACAAATACCTTAAAGCACAATATTTCAGTATTTTTGTTCTCTATTGCACTACACCAGAGAAGGAGCTGCTTTAATTCTCACTGTACATGCGTATTGTCACGTTAAAAAGGCATTCTATTCCATAAAAATATAAACAATTAAACAAATATATTCTAGGGAGTTAAATCCCCGCACACAGATAAAACATTTTTTTATTTTTCTGACATTGTAATAAAGTCTGGTTTATGTTGCAGTGTCGAGGCGCCACTCTACGCTGGTTCGCCCCTCACCCCTCCAAACCTGCCTGCTAGCTTCATGTTGACGTTCTCCGATTCTGGATCAGCATTTAAAGTTAGTGACCGTTGTAATTGTTAGTCTGGATTCAACTCCAGAACCCTTCGTGTCTCTCCTTAACTGCCATTGTCGGCTAGTGACCAAGAAAACTAACAAGCTAAACCAATCCACAATCCAGGTTTGAATTTGCGATGCGCCGATATGTTTTGTTTTTTTCTGGGCCGATACTTATACCGATTATTAAAAGTCAAGGAGGCCAATTACCAATATTTAGAACCAATATTAATTTGCAGTAGAATTTAGCTAAACTTTGCCAGTATATGTCAGT
Organism: Nerophis ophidion; assembly: GCF_033978795.1. Lineage (NCBI taxonomy): Eukaryota > Metazoa > Chordata > Actinopteri > Syngnathiformes > Syngnathidae > Nerophis > Nerophis ophidion. The sequence continues at coordinate 24,901,485 of NC_084629.1, forward strand.
GAACAGAAGGACAAACTTTAAGTTGTTAAAGGGGAACATTATCACCAGACCTATGTAAGCGTCAATATATACCTTGATGTTGCAGAAAAAAGACCATATATTTTTTTAACCGATTTCCGAACTCTAAATGGGTGAATTTTGGCGAATTAAACTCCTTTCTATTATTCGCTCTTGGAGCGGTGACGTCACAAATGTGACGTCACATAGGTAGTCAATCCGCCATTTTCTCAAACACATTATAAACATCAAGTCTAATCAGCTCTGTTATTTTCCGTTTTTTCGACTGTTTTCCGTACCTTGGAGACATCATGCCTCGTTGGTGTGTTGTCGGAGGGTGTAACAACACGATCAGGGACGGATTCAAGTTGATTTACGTGGAGTGTGCATCGATTAGCACGGCATGCTAATTGATGCTAACATGCTGTTTAGGCTAGCTGTATGTACATTTGTAGCTATATTTGCATCCAGCCTTTCCCTCCACCCACATTTAATGCCAAACAAACACTTACCAATCGACAGATTTAAATTGCTCCAGTATCAAGAGATGCGAAAGTCCCCAGTTTGGTCTGCACATTTTACCGGCGATGCTACGACAGACATGGCACAGAGATGTATGGATACCCTGCGACACTCATAGCAGATGCATTTCCAACGATAAAGTCGACGAAATCACAAAGGTGAGTTTTGTTGATGTTATTGACTTATGTGCTAATCAGACATATTTGGTCACGGCATGACTGCCAGCTAATCGATGCCAACATGCTATTTAGGCTAGCTGTATTTACATTTGTAGCTATATTTGCATCTAGCCTTTCCCTCCACCCACATTTAATGCCAAACAAACAGTTACCAATCGACGGATTTAAGTTGCTCCAGTGTCAAAAGATGCGAAAGTCCCTCGTTTGGTCTGCACATTTTATCGGCGATGCTACGACAGACATGGCACAGAGATGTATGGATACCCTGCGACACTCAATCGTTGGTTAGAAGGCGATCGCTGAATAGCTTCAATAGCTATTCGCTCAATAGCTTCAGTTTCTTCTTCAACTTCGTTTTCGCTGCCTCCATACTCCAACCATCCGTTTCAATACATGCGTAATCTGTTGAATCGCTTAAACCGCTGAAATCCAAGTCTGAATCCGAGCTAATGTCGCTATATCTTGCTGTGCTATCCGCCATGTTGGCATCACTAAATGACGTCACAAGAAAATGGACGGTGGATTTACAGATAACGAAAATCAGGCACTTTAAAGCCTCTTTTTTGGAATACTCCATAATGGGTAAAATTTTGAAAAAAACTTCGAAAAATAAAATAAGCCACTGGGAACTGATTTTTTTTTGTTTTAACCCTTCTAAAATTGTGATGTAGCCCTTTAAACATTATTTTTGAGGAAACACCGGACCAATAGCATATTAATGTTTTACGGCGCGCTGATTTTGTAGTTAATTTAGCGCCAGACAACATCAGGGGATTTCATTAACGTGTGTGTCTAAGAGGAGCATCAACATTTGCATTTTAAAATATGGGAAATCTTGTAAAATGTATAAATAGAATAGAATATAAATAGAAAGCATTTAAAACAAGGGATTTCTCAACATCACAATAACTACCCATCCAGTCCATTTTACACAATTTTATAACAGTCTGTTATTCATGTGATATCTCCATCTACAGTCGGAAATTCATCTTTTTTTATCTTTTTATTTTCCGTTTTTCTTCGTTTTTAACAATGTGTGTTAAAATCTTGATTCGTCTCTTTGCCATACCTGCCAACAACTGCGGTTTTCCCGTAATGATTTTTGATAATCCAGTGGTAAAAACTATAGTTTTCCATTAAAAATGATTAACTTAAAAATTGATTCTGCGCAGCGAAGCAACTCCACGGGCAAAGGAAAAAATATACGGGAAACATCAATGATGATTGGTTGGTTTAAAAATAAGAACTTCCATGATTGGGTAGTTGGTTTACTAAGATTAATCACGATTGGTTAAGATTAGGGCAAAACATTATGTACAGGCCAATCCGAGGCAAGATAGGGTGAGTCATGGAACCAGGAAGGGAAATCATAACAGACATCCCAAATGACGACGAGAGTCCAGGAAGAGGGAATATTCAAGCGGGTGATTTATACATTGATAAAACTAGTGGAAGATGGCAGAGGGATTCTCTTAAGATTTTCTTTTAGCGATGTAGACGACTTCCAGGAAACCCAGAATGCATCGACTTGGCCACATTTGGACAAATGTATGCGTCTGGATAAAACATTAATTTGAGTTGTTTACCATGTAAGCCCAAATCAAAACTGCTCTCAACATGGAAGACGTGGAATACACATTTAAGAACACATATGATTGTGACAGACATGTGATGCCTTTAGCTACAGTATAGCCTGTCTAAATGCTACATTTCATTTTCATTGGTGTTTTACAACAAGACAGTACCTTAAATGTTCATTAGTTCTACTGTTTATATTTTGACATTTAATAGTTCAATCATTTTGAAACAAACAACATGACTGCAAGATATTTGTTATGTCATGCTATAAATCCCGAATAGCTTTCAGACAAAGGAAGTTAGCGAATAGTATAAACATTGTTTGTACTCTTTATGATTTTTGTATTTGGAGCAGTTAGAAGAGGAGAGGGAGTCAAAGAGATAGAAATGTGCTATACAATCCAAGGCAAAATCCACTAAAGCAGAAACAAAAAGGAAATGCTATGGCTATGAGGTTTTTTTCCGCTTGGCCTCGGTCTGAACCTTGCTCCAGGGGCCCAGGCTTAGACTGATTTTTTTTTTTTTTTCCTTTTCGAAAAATGGCAAAGGAATGGCTAAATCAGGTTAGAATTAAGGTTTTAGAATGGCCTTTCGAAAGTCCTGACTTAAATGTGTGGACAATGCTGAAGAAACAAGTCCATGTCAGAAAAGCAACAAATTTAGCAGAACTGCACCAATTTTGTCAGGAGGAGTGGTCAAATATTCAACCAGAAGCTTGCCAAAAGCTTGTGGAGGGCTAACAAAGGCGCCTAATTGCAGTGAATCTTGCCAAGGGACATGTAACCAAATGTATGTATACTTTTGACCCAGCTGATTTGGTCACATTTTCATTAGACCCATAATAAATTCATAAAAGAACCAAACTTCATGAATGTTTTTTGTGACCAACAAGTATGTGCTCCTATCACTCTATCACAAAAAAAAAAGTTGTAGAAATTATTGGAAACTCAAGACAGCCATGACATTATGTTCTTTACAGGTGTATGTAAACTTCTGACACTACCTCTCTCTCTCTACATATATATATATATTATATATACATACACAGTAGTGTCAGAAGTTTACACACGCTTGTATATGTATATATATATATATATATATATATATATACAAACATCTACATAATCCACACTGCTTACCTTTCCTGTTATAGTTACAGTTTTACAATTAATGATCATATTTTACTTCTACTCAGCTCACTTCAAGTTTTGAGGTTGGAATGTAAGAAGCTGACGCATAAAGATTTCGTATTCACTCTGGGCCTTGCCGTCTTTGTAAATTTATAAATTTTGTACATTTTTGTGTTTTCTGTGGAAATACAGCCTACTTACGAAGAAAAAAAAGTAAAAAAAAAACCCATTAGTATTTAAACAAAAAAACGATTATTTGCAGTGTTACGATTTCGAGTATGCTGCAATGCACAGTACATGGAAAGACAATTAAAAAAAGTATTTGTAAAATAATGTCTATGATATTGCACATATATTGATGAAGTGAGTAAAATAACCACATTTGTCTGTCAAAGCCAGGATCATGTTGAGATTAAATGACAATACGGCCTGAAGTATTTAAACTAAATTATGACACAGAATAAAAAAGTTGACATGTAAAAGCTTTATTGTCACACTCAGCTTTAACACGAAACACATGCGAGACCTTCAGCTTTAAAATGTGTATTCACTATTCAGCATTGTCACGAGGGCTAACACTCACGTTGGCGCACTCACAGTTGTTAATATATATATTTATATAACTTAATAATTTAATAAATATATTTGGCAGGGTTTTGCACAGGAGGAAACAAAGCAGTTTGAAAGCAACACTAACAAAAAAAAAAAAAAAATCAGCCGCCAACGCCAATTTTCGTGTGTGCAAAAAATACTTTTAGGTACACATCCAGCTTTGAGCGAAACACGAGTATGGAATGTTGAGGGAATGAACGGCTACATTCACACAGTGTACACACAAACACTCTTTTACATTCCTTTGAACTCGTCCCCGTTTAGTAGCTGCGGTATATTTACTCATTTACAGTGCATTTAGTGATATAGCTCACAAGTAAACAAGACAAATACTGTTTTAGATATATGTGTATGTGTGTAAATATAATAAAAAGACAATTTATGGTGGGGTCTGGGTTCTTTTTGCCTCATTCCTGTGAGAATCCTGCATGTGACACAACATTAAGGAGCGGGGGTTGGTTAATTTACCCATTGCTAGCGGCAGGGTACTCTTACAACCACCAGGTTGCATTTGTATCATCTCTTACTCTTTTGGACTTCACAGGTCGGTAGTGCGTTCTGTACTCATGCTTTGTGTGAGGGACGAGGCAAAAACGAACCCAGGCCCACTGGGTAGAGTTGCAGCAGAATTTGCAAAAGGTGTGGTTCCATGCAGTTGAACACTATGGATGCAAGGCGGTGTTTGTTATATATTAGTGTCTTCACCACACGAAGGGTCTTAAAAAAAAAAATAGTTACAGTAGTTACTCCATAAGGTGACTTATCTAATACACAACTGTGGGTTTTTTAGGTCCACTATTTGCGTCATTGAATCTTCCCCAAAAATTTGGACACACTTAGGAGTCATCGTGAGGTCTGTTTGGCAACAGTTGGCTTATTCCATAGCTTCAGAAACAAAATGTTTGCGTAAACATCCACACTCGAGGTGGGCATAACAGTGATAAGTTGGGGCAGGGGGGGATTCTGTGCAGTGTGGAATTGATTCCTCCAGGGGCGTCCATAAATAATCATCAAGCTAATTTGCACAAGGTGATTGTTGCTAATAAATAAAATAGGAACATGGTTGCTGGTTGCCACAAATGACATTAATATTCAGAATACACGTCATGGAATACTTTATGGAAAGAAACATGAGAGCTTCTTCATACTCAGATAATGCAAGGGTGTGGCGTTCGCTAATGTGTTTTTCTTTCACATGTGGAAACAGCCGCCGCGTCGAGGTGAGCTGTAGATGCGATGACATCATCGGCCCTGCAGCCATGGGGATCCCCGAACAAGAACACACATTCTTTGCGTGTCAAGTCCCTACCGAGACTCTTTCGGAACACATGGCGTGAGTGAGTGTGTGGCTCTCTTTTTTCAATTGTGTGTGCATTTTATAATTCAACAGAAGGCGGGGGAATTATACATAAAGTGAATGTGATTGCGCCCTCTGGTGGAAGTAAAGAGTGCCTAAGTGTGCTCCAGGAGCCACTTGAAGAGGGGCATGCGCTGACACTCCCTGCCCGGCTGGGGGGTCTCCTCCCTGGGCTGCGGCTGGTTCTCCTCACAGTACCTCAGCAGGAAGTGCAGCAGGTCTCCCACCTTCCACTTCCTCTCACGCAGCCTCTGGACCAGAGCTGGCAGCTAAGCAGAGTAACCATTCAAATCAGTGACAGCAAAGATAACAATCAGGGCTAAAGTTTCAGTCAAACTAGATTATTTTAGTAAAGTGCATGATTGCGTTATGCTCCTATTAAGGGTGAAAAATAGCCGTCGTAATTGCAAGAATCGGATTACGTTTGGCCAAGCTGTTCTGAAAAAGAAGGCATCACCTGTTGCAGCTCCCTTTCAGGACTCAGTTGGATCTGCGGGGTGTCGGCCATGGAGGCGGCCGCCCACTGCAGCAGGCTCCTCAGCTGAGGGTCGAGGGTGACGTGCTGAGGCCCTCGCCTGAGCTCGCGGACATCCGAGTTCAGGATCACCAATGAAGAAGCCCTGGAAGCCTGCACCTGTGTCGTGTCCACACGCAGTGTCCCTGCAGCGTGACAGGAAACTGGTAAGCCAGGGGTCCCGAAACTCTCCCTAAAGGCCTAAACCCAGTTAATTTTTTATAACATGAAAGTTGAATTCTTGCAAATGTGCTGCAATGTAATGGATGTCAATGTTGTTAGTCGCTGACCATGAGTTTGACACATTGAGCGAGTGCAATGAATATTTAAGTACCAATTCAGTAAACCTCCTCCACCCGTAATTCAAAAAATTAAAAACCAACACACAATTCAAAATTACACCCATCTAAATCCACTACAAAACATGTTGGATAAAATGCAAAACTGTCTCTCTGTCTTGTCTAATCATAAAAGATGCAGATGAGGGATGTTGGCGGAGTTCTTAAAGTTTACTCCACAGCGTGCTTATCAAAAACATTCCGCTGTCGGCATTGCTACATTCAATAACCTAAACGGGGCTACTGCGCTTGCTCTTCACTAGTGTGGCATGCTGGGTAATGGAGTTTGTATGTTACTTAGCTCGTAACATCACAATATATATCTGCCTTGGGCCAGCTAGAAGGCCTTACTAACAACTCGTGATGAATTGGCTATCTCAACTGTTCTGTCAAACGTTTGTGTTTGTTTACTGACAGTGCACGGACACCCGCATTGTTGATTCTGATTGACCCGGGCAGATTTGGTACAGCATGGAAACATAAGCTAACTAAATTCGGATTGGATGAAAACTCTTATAACCTAAAAACAACAGCGCTGGAAGGAGCATAATATGACATGAAGAGAATATGAATACTTTCGGATATATTTAGGGAAAGTAAATAAAAAATTACTTATATCTTTAATTATGATCATAATTTATGGTTATGTTGGGCCAGCAGAGAAGGCCTTGCTGGCCCTGACGGTACACACTGTCATACTTGCCAACCCTCCCGGATTTTCCAGGAGACTCCCAAAATTCAGCGCCTCTCCCGAAAACCTCCCGGGACAAATTTTCTCCTGAAAATCTCCCGAAATTCAGGCAGAGCTGGAGGCCACGCCCCCTCCAGCTCCAGGCGGACCTGAGGGACGTGTATAAAAAGCGTGTCTGCCCAATGACGTTATAACTGTAGAATGATCGAGGGCGAGTTCTTGGTTTCTTATGTGGGTTTATTGTTAAGCAGTTTCATTTACATCCTCCCAGCACGGTAAAACAACACACAACAACAGCAGCAGTCCGTTTTCGTCTACCGTAAAGCAGTTCGTCTGCCTAAACACCAACATTGTGAGACTCTTAAACAGGGCAATACTGCCATCTACTGTACATGCATATGGTTAGAAAAACAAGGATGGACAATTCAACCCTTAACTCAACAATGTGTTGTCTGTGTAAATGTGTAAATAAATGAACACTGAAATTCAAGTATTTCTTTTATTTGTATATATATATATATATATATATAGTAAAATACATATATATATATATATATATAGCTAGAATTCACTGAAAGTCAAGTATTTCATACACATATATATATATATACACACACACATTATATATATATATATATATATATATATATATAATCTAGCGGTAAATTTACTCCTCCCCTCTTAACCACACCCCCAACCACACCCCGCCCCCACCCACGCCCCACCCCCCCACCTCCCGAAATCGGACGTCTCAAGGTTGGCAAGTATGCACTGTGTATATATGTATACACATGCATGTATATTTATATATGTGTGTCTGTCTAAATGTGTTATTTATATGTGTACATGTATATGTGTATATATTTAAAGTAAACTACTCCTCCTTAAGATATGCTTGACTGACACATAATGTATACATTCAGTGGTAACTGGAATTTTGTGCGCACCACTTTCATGTAATTCCGTTTTCAACTAATATTTAGGCCAAAATGTAGCATTACATTCTCACTTATTGTACAGCCAAATATCGCCTGCTCTATCTGAACAAGCAAAGTACATCTACTAAATTAGAACCCCAACATTAAATAATAATCATGATATACTTTTGTGGTTTAAACTAATTTAGCAAAATAAATCAGCTTCCTTTATCTATATCTACTCGGGAGAAACATACATCCCTAGTGCTCAATTTCTGCCAATTGTGTTAATCCTTTTTCCTAATACAAACTGAGGGTGTACAGATGGGGAAACAAAGACCCTCATCAACGAGGGGGGCGCTGCACAGACACTATAAATAATGAGTGGCTGCGAGGGAAGTGAGCGCAGACCATGAATGAACGTCAGTGTGGTGGAATACGGGGGTGGTAAAATCCCCTGCTACGATGACACATTCAGACAGACATCAGAGCAGACTTGCAAAGCTAGCCAGTGTCGAGTCAAACTATTGTGGAATGTCAGCAAGTGGTGGGAGTTGGCTAGACTCAAATTAGAAGCCTGCTCATTTTTCTCTGACGCTTGGTGACTAATGTACTGTATGTATATATGTATTATATGTGTGTATATATGTATAAGAAGGGTGGGATTTAAGACCCTTACCGCTGGATTCCTCTTTAGCCTCCGTCTCTTTGTCCTCTGTATTGTCACTGGTGGATAAGAGAGAACAGTGTAGTTAGTGATAGGCATAAACTAATTGGGACAAACAATATCAATAAATAATATACAGCACTGTGACATCATTCTGATTGACTGTGTAAAATGCATCGAGTTCATTCCGTCCGTTATAGCACCATCTGCTTTTCAAGTTCAATGGTCCATACTGGAAATCTACTCGACTAAGGCTGGGCGATATACTGATATATGTGTTTTATATCAGTTGATGTAAATTATTTTGATATTTTATGACCTATCCAAAATGTTACCTTCCTCTGATTATAATCCACTCAACTATCAAGGCAGAAAGGAAAGGAAATGACAACACAACCTGAAAAAAATATTTTCTGCAGGTTTAGTGCCAGGAAGTTATGGCTGCGCTCCGGTCTAAATGGTAAGTGTAGCTAATGTGGTGTGGTATTACTGGTCTTGGTGGGGACAAGCTCCCTGCATAATTTACAGACCACAATGGTCCGTATAAAAAAATCCAAAAAACTGCCATACTTTCAAGGTGACTTTTCCAGCTTTATCAACAATTTCTCTGCTCTCTGCAGCACTCATTTTCAGTTTCCCTACTCAATCCATTCCAAGAATCAATCGCGAGACAAGTTGGTGCAACCAAACTATATAATTGATACTGTTTCCTGACTGTCTATTGAGTGTGTCACTCCCACTGATCAGTGATCACTTCTGCATTGTTTGATTACCAACCTTGCTTCCAAACTTCTGTTTCGTCGGACAAAGAAGAAAAAAAATAAATAACGTTTCATCGAACACATTTTTTATTGAAATCTATTACGTGTTTATCGCTATTTACAGTATGTTAATATAATTTTATCGCTGAGCCCTAGCAAAATGCATCCAGTAAATTTATTGTTTGATTTCTTTGTCTTACGCCAGTTACAGTATCATCTGCTTTTCAAATCCAATACTCCATACTGGAAATCCATTCAGCACAACTCACACTTTGACCAAAAAGTGCCAAGACCCAAGTGGGTTCCAGTCGCCAGGACTTCACGACTGGCTTGAGTTACCAAATCAAAGTGACATCTGGATTCAGTTTGAGAAAGAGAGTGAATGCGGCTCAATAAATTGTGGCCAGAAAAACCTGACGAGTGATGACTATGATGCGCGATATCTAAAAAGTAAAACAAGCTTCTTCTTTGCGTGAGAATATCAGTGCAGTTTGGGATCAGGCTGTCAGTCAGTCTGTCAGCGAAGTCGGGTTTGTAGTGCAAAAACATGGAATTCCAACGGCGAGCCAAAAGTATTGACGAAATACTATCCTTGTCTGTGATGATCACAAATCCATTACAGACAGACACAAAGTTCCTGTTCTGATGAGTTGCCCTTTTCACCCAATACCACAGGGTGAGGATTGAAGAGTGTAAAAATAGCTAACCCAAACGAGGCAACACCTAAGAGCTATTTTTGTGAGACAAGGTTGTCTACCAACATCATCAAAACACCAAACGAGGGATTCCCTTTTTAATAACGCTGAGCTGCACAGACTTGTTCGATCTATGCCAAAGGGCAATGACGCCCTGCCAAGCATCTGTAGGTGGATCACAAGGCTGTTTTTCCCCCAATAATGTGTCACCAATCTGTATCTGCAAAGTGCCTACAGGAAAAACATTATTTAATCGGTTTAATAGTGTTGTTAACCACGTTGTTGTTGACAGAGCCTACAGGCACATACAGCCTTCCAGAAGGAGGCTGTTCCTGTGAAACCTTGACTTTTTTTTTTTTTTTTTAAGAGTACGCAAACACAAACACGGCATTAGCTGGGGCGGGAAAAAAATCTAAAAATACATTTTTGGGGCGGCATAGCTCGGTTGGTAGAGCGCCCGTGCCAGCAACTTGAGGGTTGCAGGTTCGATTCCCGCTTCCGCCATCCTAGTCACTGCCGTTGTGTCCTTGGGCAAGACACTTTACCCACCTGCTCCCAGTGCCACCCACACTGGTTTAAATGGAACTTAGATATTGGGTTTCACTATGTAAAGCGCTTTGAGTCACTAGAGAAAAGCGCTATATAAATATAGTTCACTAATTTCAACCTTCACTGTATGGCAGTCAGGTCATACAACCATAACTCAAGCTGGCAGTAAATGTGCCGCAGTTTGTTATTGGAGCTTTGAGCTAACTGTTGCTCAAAAGATCGGGTGCAACGGAGGTTGGCATTGGCTGGCTTTAGTTCCAAATTCATGGTTGAATGCAGCCGAGATAGGCTCCAGCACCCCCCGCAACCCCGAAAGGGACGAGCAGTAGAAAATGGATGGATGGATGGTTGATTTTGAGTCAGAATGTGCAAAAATTGACATGTGATCAAAGAACGGTAAGAGAAGATGAAAGTCAGGATGGTTGAATTTACTTGTCGCCACTCAAATAAGCTTCATTAGTGCATATCAGTGCTGGTATGCAACATTGCTAAGATCAAGAAAAATTAAGAAGGCACTGGAAAATATATTTGACCAATGTGTGGAGGAATAGGAATCACTAGACCAGGGGTCGGCAATCCGCGGCTCCAGAGACGCATGCGGCTCTTTGGCCATTTTGATGTGGCTCAGCTGCATATGGCTCAACCGAAAGTCAGCACCCAAAGGCATCCACGTTGCAACAGTTGGTAACGATTATTGTTAAAGCTAAACCTTAAGAAAATTCCTGACGGTTAGTACTACAGTTTAAATTTCTATCTATCGTAAACCCACAATTAAGGCACTCGGCGACACTGCTCATTTTGTGGAGAAGCAGCTAACATGCTAATCGCTACCTAGCTTAAACGCCTACATGAAGACACCAATATGCAAAACCAACTTTTCTTACCTATTAGTACCTGCTGTTTTGTATGAGATACCTGCATAAATCTCGAAATGTTGAAATCAAACCGTGTGGGCATTGCGGAGATAATTTTAAAATAATCTTGCAAGATTATTTTAAAATTATCTCCGCACTGCCTACACGGTTCGTAATTCCGCCAAATGCGTCGTTTGGAATTTGCAAAATCTGTGACCTTTTTTGGTATAAATGTACCTCAAGTGCAGACTGGCTTGTACATGCACTCCGCTGTTTCCATTTCTAATACAAAGTAGCAATTGTTCGAACTTAATCTGTCAGACTGGACTGGACTCACATTATTAACCGTATCCTTGTGGGGTTTCACATTGTTCCTATTGGTTTGAGTTTTTTCTAGCCCTGAAATGGGATACTAGCCGAGGATGTCCTTGTGGCTTGTGCAGCCCTTTGAGACATTTGTGATTAAGGGCTATATAAGTCAACTTTGATTGATTGAGTAGACTCGCTATAGAAGTCCTACAACTAAAACAAAGATGGAGGGGAGAAGACACTGTCGAAGTGGGGGCACGTAAATAAGACCACCCACAAAACGGCAAACAGACGGTTAGAAAGCGGCTTGAAAACGGTCCGTAAAACATAAACCTATGCAAAATTTTGACCAAAGAACCATCATTACATGTTATGTAGACCAGTGGTCCCCAACCTTTTTGTAGTTGTGGACCGGTCAACGCTTGATAATTTGTCCCGCTGAGTTTTTATTTTATTTTTTGGCATGAAATAGGGAGTTTATTTTGGGTTGGTGCACTAATTGCAGGTGTATCTTGTGTTAATTTAATTAAAAAAAAAAATTTTGTTTTAATTAACAAAAAATAATAATAATAACAAATTCTTCTGCGGCCAGGTCCCGGTGGTTGGGGACCACTGATGTAGACCACAAGAAAGTGTTTTACATGTAAAAAAAAAAGTTTGCAGTTTTGTGGAATTTTGCCTATCGTTAATCATTAAGAGAAACAAGAACACAATAGGTTTTTGGTTTTTTCGCTTTCTAACATAAACAGTTTGTTCAAGGTGGCTAGCAATTTAATCAATCCTACCTCTAAATCACTTTGAAAATGCATTCAAAAACCATCAACAATACTTCATTTACGTTTTGTAGCTGTATAATAACCAAGCTGTAGCACTATTGTTATTGGAAGAGCGAACACTGAGGAACTCTTTTTCTATCATAGTAACACATCGGCATGCTTCGGTATTAGTCGTAAAAGCTAACTACGGCAAGAGATAAGCTAGCTATTACAACACCACAAAACGCGTTTGAGTTTGTAATGCCCAACACTGCGATACGACACCAATCTGTACTGACTGAAAAACATAAACAATCATATTACAGTATTTGTAAAGTATTAGCTCACATTTTCTGTTTTGTTTGTGCACAGCTAGCAACATATGTGGAACTATGTCCTGGTACTGCTGAATCCGACCAGAGGGTCCAGAACCCCAGGGACACCAGCTGATCCGGTTTGTCTGGTCCAGCTGGCCAGGGACATTTCCTGTTGATTTTGGCTAAGCAATCCATTTGTCGATAGAGCTTGTCTCTGAGTTCAATATTTATAGCGGCTAAATGGCTTTCATCCCCCTTCTCCCGGCTTCCGTCTGCTCAAGCATCTCACTCTTCCTTTTTGCTCGCTTCTATAAGCAGAAGTATATTTAGCTTAAAAAATATAAGGTGGTCAATCCTCATTTGTCCAAAAAGAGTCATCTTTGCCGTATGTTACCAAGTTTGCCATGATTAGAAAACACACATATTGCCATAAGTCAGATGTGCGCTGCTTTGGAAACAAATCAATGTGCGGAATAAATCAGTCCTGGAAATAATTAAAATTATCAAAATACTTTAAATTTTGAACATATTACATATTGTTATTAACGTGTCTGTTACTAAATATTAGGGCTGCGAATCTTTGGGTGTCCCACGATTCGATTCAATATCGATTCTTGGGCTCGCGATTCGATTATAAATCGTTTTTTTTTTCGATTCAACGCGATTCTCGATTCAAAAACGATATTTTTCTGATTCGAAACGATTCTGTATTCATTCAATATATAGGATTTCAGCAGGATCTACCCCAGTCTGCTGACATGCAAGCAAAGTAGTAGATTTTTTTTTAAAAAGCTTTTATAATTGTAAAGGACGATGTTTTATCAACTGATTGCAATAAGGTAAATTTGTTTTAACTATTAAACGAACCAAAAATATGACTTATTTTATCTTGCTGAATATATTGGACACAGTGTGTTGTCAAGCTTATTAGATGCGATGCAAGTGTAAGCCACTGTGAAACTATTGTTTTTTTTTTTAATTTTTATAAATGTCTAATGATAATGTCAATGAGGGATTTTTAAATACTGCAATGCTGAAATTATAACTAACATTGATACTGTTGTTGATAATATTCATTTTTGTTTCACTACTTTAGGTTTGTTCTGTGTCGTGTTTGTGTCTCCTCAATTGCTCTGTTTATTGCAGTTCTGAGTGTTGCTGGGTCAGGTTTGGTTTTGGAATTGGATTGCATTGTTATGGCGTTGCTGTGTATTGCTTTGTTGGATTGATTAAAAAAATTAAATTCAATTAAATACATTTTAGGGCTTCACGGTGGCAGAGGGGTTAGTGCGTCTGCCTCACAATACTAAGTTCCTGCAATCCTGGGTTCAAATCCAGGCTCGGGATCTTTCTGTGTGGAGTTTGCATGTTCTCCCCGTGAATGCGTGGGTTCCCTCCGGGTACTCCGGCTTCCTCCCACCTCCAAAGACATGCACCTGGGGATAGGTTGATTGGCAACACTAAATTGGCCCTAGTGTGTGAATGTGAGTTTGAATGTTGTCCGTCTATCTGTGTTGGCCCTGCGATGAGGTGGCGACTTGTCCAGGGTGTACCCCGCCTTCCGCCCGATTGTAGCTGAGATAGGCGCCAGCGCCCCCCGCGACCCCAAAAGGGAATAAGCGGTAGAAAATGGATGGATGGATGGATAAATACATTTTAAAAAATCGATTTAAAAAAAAAAAAGAGAGAACCGATTCTGAATCGCACAACGTGAGAATCGCGATTCAAATTCGAATCGATTTTTTCCCCCACACCCTTACTAAATATATAGACTAGCACGGTGTATATAAAACAGTGCTAGAGGGTTTTGATGTTGTTTTAGAGGACTTTGAAGGCTACAACGGTGACTCTCATTACCAGCATCCTTCAAGCGTTTTTTTATCATCTTAAAAATCGTAAAATAAAATTCAAAAAGACGTGTGTTCTTGTCTCTCATGATTGTGAAACATAAGCAACATTTAAAAAAAAAAGTGCATTTTCCCCTTAAGGTCTTTCCCCATTACAAAGGTCATATTCCAATCTAAACGCGTATAAACACATTGCTGTCTGGCACACTAAGATGTTAAATTGTGTACATTGAACCTAGAGGCTAAGTCTCTTAAAACAGAGTAACAAATCCATACATGGACGTGTCTACAACAGGAATTGAACTAAGGGCAAAACGAAACAGCAAACCGATATTGCCTTTATCATTAAACACTTAAACCTTTACAGATTAAAATAGAGGGTGTATATATTTTAACCCTCAAATAACAATAATGTTTTTAAGAAGCCCGGACAATATTATTGTTCCTCTTGCTAAGGAAAGTATATTATAAAAATAAAAAACTTAAAAAGATTTCAGTGTGTATTGGTACTTTTTGTGCACATTCAAAAATATTGTGGTATTGTTAAATCCCTAGTAACATTTAGACCATGATTTCTGTATGGTCCCCAGTTCTAATATTTTGGAATGCTTACTGACCTGTCTGAGGGAGACGATGACATGCGCTCCTCAAAGGGCTCCCCCTCCAGGCCCAGACTGCTCCAGCTACTGCTGTTCCCATTGCTGCTGGAAAGACAAGGGACAGGTAACCACTAATACACACACACACACACACACTCAGTCGATCTTCAAAAAGTTCTCTTTTAAAAGTATAGCTTTCTTTTTGTGGTTAAGAGTTCATGTCATGGTGGGAACTCGTTCCTCAAGTCCATCTCCAAGGCCTTTGAGGATGTATTTTACTTTCCCCTCGTTTCATCTGCTGAGCGGAAATGGTCGCAACAGGCTCTTTAGAAGGGAGTCTAATGAATTACACATGGCGTTGGACTTTGTTCATGCAGAAACAGCGCCTGAAGAGACAAAAGCACTCTGAGACACACCTTTAGAAAATATTATGATACATTAACCCGGCGGCCTCGATGGTCAAAAGTGAGGAGCTGAAGACGTTTTATCTTGGGAAAGGATCTCATTGTCAGTTTTGCTTCCACAGAGATACCCCCACCTTGACGGAAACGTCAACGGCAAAAATGTCCTGGCAGCTTGTGTGAGAACATGTCAAAAGACGAATTCCAATTTCTTTTTGGAATTTACATTCATTGCTGTATACTATTTAAGCCTCTTCTATGAGGTACCTAGTTGCATTACAACTACATCTTTAAAATCTAAACCTATGTATACTTCATGTAACTTAATAATTTCAGACAAATGAGAGGAAATGGTACTTTGGCAGCAAAGGCCAAGCAAAACTCCTCAAAATTTATTTTGGCATGCTGTGCTAAATAGGGAAAACGCCGCCTACTAAGCGAAGATCTGCACCGAGATTTAGCCTTTTGCTAGTTTGCGTGAATGTAATCAAATTAGTTCCGGTTTCACATTGTGCCAGACGAACATTGCAGGGCACTCTGTTATCCTGTCATCTAATACATGAGCTCGTAGTCCAAAAAGGTTTTGGGTCTGGCATTAGTGTATATAGTCAACAGAGCAGTTTAAAAAAACACATTTCACGGTACAGTTATGAAAAATCTAAAGGTCAAGTGTAGAAGGCCTTCATTAAGAGTCCCAAATGTTGATCCTTATGTGACATTCTGTACTCTTGCACTGTTTATTTATAATTTGCGTTGACAAAAACTAAAATTGGGATCGATATCCATCCATCCATCCATCCATCCATTTTCCTACCGCTTATTCCCTTTGGAGTCGCCACAATTGGGCGGAAGGCGGTGTACACCCTGGACAAGTCGCCACCTCATCACAGGGCCAACACAGATAGACAACATTCACACTTACATTCACACAGTAGGGCCACTTTAGTGTTGCCAATCAACCTATCCCCAGGTGCATGTCTTTGGAAGTGGGAGGAAGCCGGAGTACCCGAAAGGAACCCACGCATTCACGGGGAGAACATGCAAACTCCACACAGAAAGATCCTGAGCCCGGGATTGAACCCTGACTATTCGAGACCTTCGTATTGTGAGGCAGACGCACAAACCCCTCTGTCACCGTGAAGCTCTGGGATCGATATGTGGCATGCAATATATATAATTTGGAACATGTACCTGTCACTAAGATGAAGGAAGCTGCTGTTGTCATCCTCAAAACTCAGGTTAGACCAGCTCCCCAGACTGTCATCAGCTACACTCAACTGCTGGGACACGGTGGACTCTGTGGCTTCCTTGCCTCCTGGAAAGCTGCAAAGTGACCAGAGTAAATCACGGTGCTTAGCAGTGACGCTCTTATCGCTATCCAAGTACAATTTTAACTTATCTGTACCTGTCACTGGCCACCTGGCAGATGTTAAGGACAGAAGTCATGATCTCAGTAGTCAGGCTCTCGGCATAGCTGGCTCCATCGTGGCCTATGCCACTGTCTGCATTAAGGCTTGTGTTGCTCAGTTCGCGTTTCGCATTCTCCATCGCCGTGGATACCATCCCCTCTGCAAATGCTGACTTGTGCTCCAGGTCGATATGGATTTTAGGAATCTCCAGACCTGGGAGGCGCTCAGGCTTTGTTTGATGCTCTTGGCCTCTTCTCCTTTGCAATATAAACTGACTGTGGTGCCGACAGTGTTTGGTGCAATGGAGACACTCAAGGGCCTGACAATAACGACATGTACCCTGGGCGTAACCTTGCTCCATCCCCTCAGACAACTTCTCGGTGTGAGTGTGTTTGTCCTGGGTTTGAGCCTTCTGCTGATCCTGGGATGAATGGCCCACTGAAGCCATGCTCAGTTTTAGAGTATCATCAACTATTTTTCTGGCGTAGTGCTCAATAACCTGCATTATCTTACCGTTTTGTTCTCCGTCGAACAAGCTTCCCGTGCTGTGGTAATGCCTACTATTACTCCCCTTGGTCAACAGGGGACAGGAAAAAGAGTTTCTTATAAGGTTCTCTGCAACGTTTTCAAGTTTAGATTTCTTATAAAGACATGAGTCAGTGAGGGACTTTGGGAGGCGTGGAGTTGAAAGACTAAGCTTACGTGTAATATCACACGTGATATTATATGCTAAAGATTCTGCAAAGTCCACCAGATCAACGCAGTCTCTCTGGCTCGGTTTCTCTCTGCAACAACATTGTGCATCTCCACATGAGGAACTAATCACTGATTCCTTGTGTTGTGATTCGTCACTCCCTCGTGCCTTCCATTCATCTGGTAGGGACTTCGAGGTACGGAGGCGGGCACCAGAGGATCTTTGCTTTATCTTGCGACTAGCATGGGCCAAGCCTTGTTTTATGGAACGGTAGGCCAAACGACTGGCATACTGATCAAGGACTAGCTCCCTACTGCCTCCCTCTTTTTTTAACACCTTAATGAGGTAGCCGGCATATTCATCTGTCACACTCTCACAGCTGGGATACTCAGAGGACAATCCAGAGCTTGCACTTGACCTGGAGGTGGCTGAGCGGAAAACAGAGGCTGGGAGCTCGTTAGCCCATTGCTCAGCCACCCTTTCCACCCTCCAGTCTCTGTTCTGATCTGAGGGTGGTTGGTAATGCAAACATTCCAAGCTAGACCGGTCTATACATCTTTTTCTGGGAACTCTATGATAGGGGCATTGCTGGACAGAGTTCACCCTTTTCTTTACATCATTGATGACTTCTCCTGCCACCTCCCCAGCATACACCCATAGGGTGTTCAAAGTCTGCTCTGAGAAATGAGCTATACTATCCCGCCTTCTCTCATTAAAGCCAGCAATTTTCCCTTCCTCATCATTGGTTCTGAGAGTGTCCATCTCCGTTGCCATTGAGACAATATGACAAGCCAACTGCTCAGCATAATGGAGGGCTTCCTTATTGGACAGTCTACGTGAAGACAACAGGCTAGGTTCCTGTGAGCGACACTCTGACGCAATTGATTTGCTTCTGCTGTCTTCTGCCAATTCTTCTTCCTCTTCATCCACATTACTATCTGCCTCTTCAGAAAGAGATCTCATCAGTTTCAACATAAACTCGGTCTTGTCTGCCTCCGGACTGCTGTCCGCTGGACCCAGCCCAGGTTCAGGGTGATAGTGAGGAGTTGGAGGAGGAGTAGCTGGAGAAAATTCTTTGGCCAATTTGCTTTTTAGCTTCTTGGAGAACTGTTTTATCTGCTTTTCCTTGGATACTTCACTAGGTTGCTGAGGAGTAGATGGAGGAGTTCCAGGGGTTCGACCAGATTTTTGTCCAGATGTCGCAGGTGAGTCATCCCCAGGGATAAAGGCTTTTCTTTGTCCACCCATCTCCACGTTTGGCACAGCAAGAGTGTCTCTTTGACTTGCGACTGTCTTTGCAAGGAAGCCTGTGCAGTCATCCAAACTCTTCTTCATTTTAGAAGAGCTCACAAGCTCACAAGCCTCAGTCACTATCATATCCACCATATTGCCAGAGAAGTTTTGGAAAGGTGATTTTCCAAGAGAGATACCTTTTCCTCCAGAAGCAGCTTGAGTTTCATTACTGTGAAATAAATTTTGTGCGCATGTGGTGGTATCCGAGGAAAATACTGTTACTCTCGGGCTGGACTGCGAGGTATCTGTTGAGCTGGAACCTTGCTGGTCTTTGGGATCCTTAAAATGAGAGATAGCTTGGCCTGCTTGGGGCACAGGGATACAGCTAGCCATGCCTGACACAGTGAAAAGAGCTTTCTTCACTGTGCAGGTAGTATTCTCTCCTGGGGGCCCCGGAACACCAGCAACTAAGCTGGCGTTGGAAAGCTGCTGGTTAGCAAATGTGCTGCTGGTGTGAGCGCTTGTATTTTCTGCACTGACGTAACAGATGTTGTCTTGAGAAACACTTATGGCGGCTTGGCTAGTAAAAGCAACGTCAGCCTGAGAGAGCTCGATAAAAGCCTCTTGGATAACAGACTCGGACAAATCGGAGGCATAGGAAGAAACCACCTCCTCTTCTTCTTCTTCCTCTAAAGGCTCAGGGTTGAAAGACCATTCACTGGGGGTAAGAGGTGTCGAAGGATGTGAGAACTGACACACTTCCATGATTCCTTCAAACACCAATTCTTCGGCCAACTCTGCCGCAAAGCGTGTCACTGTGTTGTGGAAAATCTGTTTTTTCACAGTCAAGAACTCTTTCAGGGCACCAGTTACCGCTTCCCCAACCAGAAAGCTTGCTAATCCATTCACTGCTCGTTCTTTTAACACATATGCTTGTCGCATGCCAATCTCATGGAATGCCATCTGAAACACAGAAGAGGTGAGTCTTGCAGCCAGGTGACACAAAGTGGTGGTGCAAGTAGATACGCCTTTTTGGAGGTCACGCAAGGCGCTGCCCAGGCTCATTTCCACAAGGTCGGCAGCAAACCTCTGAATACCGTCTTTCAAAGACTGGGATGTCTTCTGGAGCTTGGCCACAGTTACAGTCTCCTGAATTTCTGATAGCTTCATCAGGTAGCCTGAAGAGTTAGTAAATTCTTTGTGGCAGACACAGCTGAGATTCTTGTTGTCATTAATGTCTAAAGCAGACTGATAGCCGCATACGGACCCAAGAATTTCTTTAGAGAGACTGCTGGCAAAGTCTGAATAGGTCTTATACAAGGAGCAGAGATCTTGAGGCTTGCGTAGCTCAGTGTTGTCGTTCTCTTCCTCACCTTTCTTCCAGAAGTATTCTAATGCAGAACTTGAGTCCACCAAGGGGCTAAACGCAGAGGAACTGACAGGACTGAAGAGAGGACCACCATTGTCTTCAGAGGGACTCAGTATTGGCCTTGGGGAGTCAGGCACCTCGGAATGGACTCCATAAGGGGAGCCGGGTTTAAGAGGAGTGGGTTTTTTCACATTGGCTGGAAGAATAGGCTGGTCAAAGCAGTGAGGGTTCATGCCCTTTGTTGAGCAGCCTCTAGAAACATATTTGGATGTGGAGCCACTAGTGCTAGAATGGATGGTTTCAGTCTGTGTGCTTGGAGCGCTAATGGCATCCATTGGCAGCGTGAGTGTGCAGCTCTCTGAGCTTAATTCGTCCAGGTCATCGAACTGGTCAAAGCTATCAAAGAATTCACTGACTTCAGAGTCAGAGTCTTCTACTCTGTCTCTGGGACCTCCTGGCACCTGAGGGATATCCAACTTGGCCAGCATACTCTTCTGGTAGCCCACTTCATCCAGAAAAATGATGGGGCTTGGGCTCGAGCCATCGGACTCTTCCGATTCACTTACTTGGACGGCAGGCGAGGACAGACGAGCACCTGGACTGCAGTAAGTCCACTGGGTCTCCATACCTGAAGACCTCTGGACAGTGACAGAAACATCCGGGCCTGGATTGTTTTTAGCTGAATGCTCCTTTGAAGACGAGGTTATGATAACATGTGAGCCTAATAGCTCCTTTCGTCTCTTGTGGGCTGGGATCGTCTGTGATGCCACGTTGCGTCTTTTAAAAGGCCCATAGGAAGCTTCAGTTGTCCATTGCAGTCATAGCAGAAAAAAAGATAAACAAAACCATAAATATGACTGCTACCGTGATAGATTTGCATCTTTTTTTAACTAATTAGCATATTTCCTCAAACTGTGGTTTGCACTTTAATCAACCTGCTACAGGTAGTCTTTGTACGCTATCTTTACTGTAACTGATACCACCATTTGTCACAAGAAATGTCTTTGCCATAAAACACACCACCTTGCAGAGCTGACATGGCATCTGTAAAGCTGAGGTTGACTTAAAAAGTTTTTGGATTTAGTATTGTATTGTATTTGCAAACATTAGGGTTTATAATAAAGGTAAAAATGTTGAATATTATAAGCGCCAAAATGAGCACTTAAGTGCTTTGTGCAGTTGAATAAGCCATCAATGCTTGATAAGCGCCATTATGAGCACTTAAGTGCTTTGTGCAGTTGAATAAGCCATCAATGCTTGATAAATGTGTACAATAAAGAATAAAAATCCAACCGTACAAGGATTGTCTCCTGCGTCGTCTTCTTCAAGGTGCTCCAGAGCCGTGACAAAATCGTCTTCGATAGACGAGATGGACTGGTTGGTGTCGTCCTCCTCCAGCTGTCTTGCCTCAGCGTTGCCCTTCTGGACACTTTGCAGTTCAAGAGCGTAGCGGGCGCCAGCCATGTAGCACCCGAGCAAGCCCACCAACGAGGTAACGCTGGCTTGCGGGTGCATGCCAGGGCTGGGGTTGTGCCGCAGCACACACACCGCCTTTAACCAACTCTGTAATTGAACACATAGTGGCTCTATGTGAGTGGTATTAATCCTTTAAATACTTCTGTGTCAGAATTGAGTGTTAAAAGAAAAAGTAGAGTGAACCGGACTGGAGTTCACAGAAGTCACAAAACTACAACTGTGTAATAAAAAACTATCTTTGCCATTCCAGTCTCCACAAGTTTCTGGTCTCAGCTACAAAGGAGCTATGTCCAAGTGTTGTAATGCACAGCAGCAACCTACTTGAGGCCAAGTGTCCTTGTGATCGACCTGCCTTCGGGAGTCTTTGAGCAGCAGGACTTCATCATTCCTTAGGCCGTGAACGTGAAAAGTCCTGAGCAGCTCGCACAGCGCCGCTGGAAGCGAGGATAACGCCTGAAGAGAACGGAATACATTGTGACACTTTAGGTTGATTCTCAAAAGCGCTATATAAATACATAGCATTTCCCATTTTACGTCAAGGAAAAATAGAGAGAAAATAGAACTATACCAGATCCACAGCATCATCCCCTTCACACTGAGCAGGCAGACAAACAAAATGAAGCTAAAAGAGGACAAACCGAGCAATATTATGTCTTCTTTTAAATATTGTGTCGCTTGTTTTTTGTAGGTTTGTGACAGACCTCAGTCAGTCTTCTGGCGTCTCTGGACGGGAGTTGTAGGTTGATGCTGCAGAGCTCCTTCCTGCTCTTGAAGAGGCTCTTGACAAACTGCGGCCCATTGTCCCGCACAGTCTGCAAACATGAAGAGTAGAAAACCCAAGGTAAGGTGACACTTTTTTTCCTCAGTTCCATTGTCTGTCAAATAATATATTGACGGGAAAAAGCTGCCTTTTACAGAGTGGAAAATAGCTAGTACCTTTTGTTGGGGCTGGGTGATAAAACGATATCAATAAGAAATGTTCTTTGTCGCAAGAAACTGCAAGTTCCAAAAAAGGTTTGTTGCAAGAACAAAGGCGCTCGCTCTCTGGTAACCCAGCAACACAGGAAGTGATCACCAATCAGTGGGAGTGACACGCTACTAGCCTATCAATTTGCATTTTTTAAAAAGGGACCACCTATGCCAGGCACTTGTCCCCAACAAGACCGGTAATACCACACCACCTTAGCTGCGCTCACCCTTTAGAGCACAGCTGTAACTTCCTTGCAACAAACCTGTAGAAAATAGTTCCTCTTAGGTTTCTCTGTTTACATTTTCACACTTTGCACTATTTTGTTACACTTTATTAAGCATTTCTTATGTATTCCTTATTTTTTAACTTTAATTTTAAGAGGTTATTGTTAAGTGTTCAATTTGATTTTACAATTAAAATTACATTGTTATCCATGCTTCTGTTGACATTTCCTTTCCTCTCTGCCTTGATAGCTGAGGCGATTATAATCAGAGTAAGGTTATATTTTAAATAAAAATAATTATATTTAGTATATTTTTCTCCCGGTCCTTATTTTCTATAGGTCCTAAAAAACATCAATGATTATCGATATCTACCAATATAAAACTTGTATCGTGATACAGATTTCAGCCATTCCACCCAGCCCAAGTCTAACACCTGCCAAGATGTAAAAATCCTGTATAAACGGCGAACATTTCTCAATTAAAATATTGAGAAGCTGCTGATGGTGTGTTTGACGAGGAAGCAGTTTGAAGGAAATAACGTGGAACTCTACTCTCCTTGCAGTTATTATTCCCTTATTTTTTTTAATCATTGTAGGTGTATTACATGCTATTGTACGGTTGGTATTCTCAATTTCTTATCTAAAATCTGTTTTTTTGAAAGAGCCATGTTATATATTTAAATGGTGGGTTTTGAGGGGCCTAAAAATTAGTATCAAAGGCACGATTATCTTCGTTAACTGATCCAGGTTGGTGCTGTTCCTTCAAAGGATATTGGTTATGATCAAATACGGCTTTTACAGGCTTTATTAATGGGGCTTCTACCATTTAAACCGGGCAAATGCCAACTTGCCTTCATGCGCCTGACTATTTTGTTAATGCAGTTTGGACATAAAAATAAGACTGCAAAAAGCTGGGGAAAGATAACTTTTACATTCAGTTTAAAGGAGAGCTGCACTTTTTTGGAATTTTGCCTATCGTTCACAATTCTTATGAGAAAGAAAACAAAAGGTTTTTTGTTTTGCATTGTAAAATGTAAAAATCTGCTTGTTTTAGGTGGCAAGCCATGGAGCTAATGAGAACAATCAATTCTACCTCTAAATCGCTTTAAAAATGCATCCAAAAACCGCCAACAATACATAATTTATGTGCCGTAACCTGTATAATAACCAAGCTGTAGCGACATTGTTATTGCAAGCGCGAACCCTGAGGAACGCTTTTTCTTGTGTAGTAAGACAGTTTTAGGGGGGCATCCTAAGGAATTTAGCCGTAAGATAGCTACGGAAAGATATAAGCTAGCTTTTGCGTCAGCAGCTGAATTGCTTTTGAATTTGTAATGCACAACAACGCGATAGGATGCCAATCTGTACTGACTAAAAAACATGAACAATCATACTAAAGTATACTGTATGTCAAGTATTAGCCCACATTTCATGTTTTGTTTCTAGCTCGACAGTGTATGTACTATAGTTGTACTTAAAAGCATGACATGCTGCGTGTATTATGATCAATATTAAAGTGACTCACTCAATAGACAGTTGTCTGGTTTGTCCAGCTGGCTGGGGAAGTTTTTTTCCAGTTGATTTTGGGTAATCATGCTCTTTATGTCTGCATAGCTTGGCTCAAAGTTCCACATTTGTACCCGCATGTCACGCCGACCTCACTGTCTCGACTTCCGTCTGCTCCGTCCTTTATGCTGGATTCTATAAGCAGTAGTTCATCGTCCGTACATTCAGCCTCAAAAAGATAAGGTTGTAAATCCTCTTTTGTCCAAAAGTAGTTGTCTTTGTTGTCTGTTACCAGGTCTGCCATGATTAGAAAACACTTGCGTTTGTTTCCGGAAGTAGGAACACATATTTGTTGCCGAAAGTGCGCTGCCATGGAAACGGAAAGAAATGCGCCGAGGAAAGAAGTTCCGATAATGCTAAACATTACTAAAATCCGGGAAATACTTAACATACTACATATTGTTATGAACGTGTCTGTTTCTACATTATATATAGACTTGCAGTGTGTACATAAAATGTACAAAGACATTTGCGTTCTTGTCTCATAATTGTGAACGATAGGCAAAATTCCAAAAAAGTGCAGTTCCCCTTTAAAAGGGGCTGTTACCCCTGACACATAAAATTCAACAGTGACAAGGATAAAAGACAAAATTTACAGGCATTGCGAAAACCAGCCAGGCCAGAAAACAGATGAGTTGACAATATCCCCCTTATTGCTTGTTGGTTGTTTTTGTGCAAGATCCAAGTCATGTGGCCAGCGTCTCCAGGGCGTGTGGAAGGGACTATAACCCATGCACACTAACCTCTTTTCGGACGCAGGCCCTGGACCTTCTCGGGGCTCCTCTGATACGTGCACAAGCGTCCATGACGACCTTGCAGAGCGATTGCTCACCTGCAAACAGAAAGTAATAATTTTGGGAGGCAAGAAAACATAACAACAGCAAACTTTAAAAAGAGGGCCTGAACACGTCCTGCTGGTATGGACTTGTTATTATTAGCCTGCTTTGTTGTTCTTCGTGGCGCCGAGTAGGATGGAAGATGGGGAGGGACAAGGGTGTGTATGTTTTACAATAATATTTACCGTGTACAGAAAATATATTTTTTTTAATGCTATAATACAGTGTTCTTTTTTGAGCCAAGGCACATTTTTTGGCGTGAAAAAATGCGGAGGCACACCACCAGCAGAAATTATTAAAAAACTTGTCTCAAAGTAGGTGTACTGTCACCACCTGTCACATCACACCCTGACTTATTTGGACATTTTTGCTGATTTCCTGTGTGTAGTCTTTTACTTCTTATCTTGCGCTCCTATTTTGGTTGCTTTCTCTCTTTTTTTGGTATTTTCCTGTAGCAGTTTCATGTCTTCCTTTGAGCGATATTTCCCGCATCTACTTTATTTTAGCAATCAAAAATATTTCTGTTTTTTTTAATCAGTCTTTGTGGGGACCTTGTTGATTGTCATATAATGTTCGGATGTACATTGTGGACACTGTCTTTACTCCACAGTAAGTCTTTGCTGTCGTCCAGCATTCTGTTTTTGTTTACTTAGTAGCCAGTTCAGTTTTAGTTTCGTTCTGCATAACCTTCCCTAAGCTTCAAGGCCTTTTCTTAGGGGCACTCACCTTTTTTTAATTTTTGGTTCAAGCATTAGATACCTTTTTACCTGCAAATTGCCTCCCGCTGTTTCCGACATCTACAAAGCAATTAGCTACCAACTGCCACCTACTGATACGGAAGAGTATTAAACGGTTACTATGCCGAGCTCTAGACAGCACCGACACTCAACAACAACAACACATCATTTGCAGACTATAATTACTGGTTTGCAATAATATTTTTAAAGGCTTACTGAAACCCACCACTACCCACCACGCAGTTTGATAGTTTATATATCAATGATAAAATATTAACATTGAAACACATGCCAATACGGCCTTTTTAGTTTACTAAATTGCAATTTTAAATTTCCCGGGAGTTTTTTCTTGAAAACGTCGCGTAATGATGACATGTACGCGTGACGTCACGGGCTGTTAGGAATATGAGCACTGCGCACACACACAGCTAAAAGTCGTCTTCTTTAACGGCATAATTAAACAGTATTTTGGACATCTGTGTTGCTGAATCCTTTGCAATTTGTTCAATTAATATTGGAGAATTTAAAGTAGAAAGATGGAGTTGGGAAGCTTTAGCCTTTAGCCACACAAACACACGGTCATTCCTTGTTTAAAATTCACGGAGGTGAAACTTTACTATGGATCACAGCGAACATGGATCCCAACCGAATGTCAACCAGCAGGTTTCGGTGAGAAAATTGTGGTAAAAAGTCGCTTCTTACCGGAGATCAGCTGAGTTTGTGCTGCCCATAAAGCTGCCGTCGACTTCCCTGAGACACTGCGCGTAGACACACCCCTCCGACTATCAGGTAGTTAAACTCACTAAAACACTAGCAACACAATAGAAAGATAAGGGATTTCCCAGAATTATCCTAGTAAATGTGTCTAAAAACATCTGAATCCGTCCCAAGGCAATCGCGTTTTTTTTTTTTTTAGCCCGTCGCTATCAATATCCTCAAACACAAATCTTTCATCCTCGCTCAAATTAATGGGGAAATTGTCGTTTTCTCGGTCCGAATAGCTGTTTTTGTTGGAGGCTCCCATTAAAAATAATGTGAAGATGTGAGGAGCCATCAACATGTGACGTCATCGTCTGCGACTTACAGTAGAGGCAGGGCTTTTCTGTTAGCACCGAAAGTTGTGAACTTCATCGTGGATGTTGTCTACTAAATCCTTTCAGCAAAAATATGGCTATATCGCAAAATGATCAAGTATGACACATAGAATGGACCTGCTATCCCCGTTTGAATAAGAAAATCTCATTTCAGTAGGCCTTTAACCCAAGAAGGTGAAATTAGATCAGTGGTTGAAAAACACTGCTGTAATAGATTCTGATGCATCACAGCCATCATTTGGCTATTTGTTGACATTGCACTGCCTTTACCTAACTGCAATATTATCTTGCATGGAGACACATTTTTGAACATTTAAAGGAAGAAAAGATAGTGTTGCACCCTGTGTGGCCTGGCAGGGATCCTCACTGTGGATGCTGATGCTGATGGCTGCGATGGTTAATGCAGTTAGTCAGATATTCATGTTACAGTGAACAAAATCACTATAATATCCAAGTCAACAAAATAGATGTTTGAACTAAGAGTGCAGAGGAAAATGGCCACAGTGCTCGTTGACAGGCTGTCAATCAAGTAAGCTATGTGACCAGGCCGCAAGCTAAGCGCCGTGATGTCACCTCAACGCCACAGCTAGCAGGCTAACAACACAATACCCAGTGGGGTTATTTAAGGGCCGCTTTATACACCCGTCATTTGCATCCGGTTTGAAATGCCTTTACCTTTACTCTGCTCTGTGATGTTGTTGTTGTTGTTGTTGGTGTTGTTGGACTCCAACAGCGCCGACGTTAGCCGCCGCTGTGCTCCGTCCGTGAAACAAAAAAAGAGTAGGAATTTTCCCACTCTTTCCAGCACGAACGAAACAGTGGGTTGATTCTCTCACATCGTTCGTCCCTTTCGACACCACTTTAAGTTATTCCCGTCATGACAAGGAGGCACGTAGCAAAAACATGAATACGCATTCGACACCCAACATCGACGTCAAGTCATTCTTCTTCTTCTTCTTTTGTTTTTATGGCGGTTGGCAAGCAACCTTCTGGTGTGCATTACCGCCACCTACTGTAATGGAGTGTGGACCGAGGTGGATCCCTACTCTATATTCTTTTACTTAACCCAGTGTTTTTTAAATATGTGTATATTGCTTTATATCCTATGTTTTCTGAATGCAATCCTAATATATCTCCCACTTCTAACCTAATATTTTCTTTTGCTAACTTATTTTCCAGTATTTCTCTTTCTCTATTATATTTCCTACATTGTATTAAGACATGGTCAACATTTTCTATCTGGTGGCAAAAATCACACAGCCCTGTAGTATGTTTGCCTATCAATTTTAGTGAACTATTTAGATATGTATGCCCTAATCTCATTCTAGTCATAATGTCTTCTTCCTTCCTATTTCTACCCCCTCCTCTCATTACACCTACTTTCCTCTGGACTTTGTAAAACTCTCTACCTTTTGTTTCCTTATTCCAATTATCCTGCCACTTTTTATTGTGTTCTATCTTAATTATGCTCTTCACTTCTTCTTTACTGTGCTTAATCTCCATGTTTACTTCTGTTTTAGTGGTTGCTTGTTTTGCGTATCTATCAGCTAACTCATTTCCCTCAACTCCTACATGAGCAGGAACCCAGAGAAATGTTACCACACCTCCCGCTTTATTTATTCTGTAGATTGCCTGAACTATTTCATAAACTATATCTAGTCTTGTTTCTGATGTTATGTTTTTTATGCTCGTCAATGCACTGCTGGAGTCCGAGCACACGACTACTTTCCTAGCTTTGTTTTCCTCTATCCAGTTAACTGCCATATAAATTGCTACCAATTCCCCCGTAAAAACAGATAGTTTATCACTAATTCTTTTATTCAACACTATATTTCTCTGTGGGATAACTGCAGCAGCTCCTACTTTACTATTTATAGTTTTTGATGCATCTGTGTATATCATAATATTATCAAAAAACATTTCCTCAATCCGTTGTTCTATTTGGTAACTATTTAAATGTCTATTCTTCAGTAACTGCATGTCTACCTTTGGGTTTTCATACATCCACGGTGGTATTGCAGGAATTGGTACTGTAGGGCTCACTTTAATATTGTCAATTTGTGTTTTTTTACATATATCTCCTATTATCCACCCAAAACTATTCATTTTTTTCTTCCCTTTTTCTTGGCAATTTATTAGCACTTGACGGGTTGGATGTCCTTGCTTGGATCCTTTTAAGTTTGCCCAATAAACTGCTGAGAGTTGATCTCTCCTCATGTCCAAAGGTTTTTCATTCATTTCTACTTGTAATGCTGCCACTGGAGTAGATTTAGTAGCTCCACAACATAATCTTAACGCCTGCGACTGGATCCGGTCTATTTTCTCAAGTAGAGTTTTTGAAGCAGATCGATAAATAATGCATCCGTAGTCGATAACAGACCGAATTAAAGTGATATATATTGTTTTCAATGTTAACCTATCAGCCCCCCAATCTTTACCCCTCAAAGCCCTCATTATATTTAACACCTTTTTACTTTTCTCCATTATCTTGCTGATGTGGGTTGACCAGTTAATATTTTTATCAAACCATATTCCTAAATATTTAAAAACTTGTACCTCTTCTATGTTTTCTCCATAGAGTTTTATTTGGAGCTTGTTTTGTATTTTCCTCTTCGTAAAATGTATGACTTTTGTCTTTCCAACAGAGAATCTTAAACCCCAAGCCGTCCCCCAGTCTTGAACATTATTTACCGCTTTTTGAATCTTCTTTTCTATATAATTTGTATTTCTACCTCTCTTCCACATCACTCCATCATCAGCAAACAATGCCACCTCCACTAACCCTTCCACTTCACTAAAAACTTCATTTATCATGATGGAAAATAGTACTGGACTTATTATACTCCCTTGTGGGGTCCCATTTTCCACTTTGTATTCTCTACTATATTCATTTTCTATCTTTACTAATAATGTTCTACTTGTTAAAAAGTCTTTTATCCATCTGTACATTCTTCCTCTAATCCCAATCCTATTTAGTTTCATCAGCAACCCCTGTTTCCACAACATATCATACGCTTTCTCTATGTCAAAAAATACCGCAATTATACTTTCTTTATTTATTTGTCCCTTTCTAATTTCCTCTTCCAGCTGCACTGCTGGGTCATTTGTGCTTCTTGCTTTGCGAAAACCACTTTGGTAGTTTTTTATAATTTCTTTTGACTCTAAATAATATATTAATCTTTCATTAATCATTTTTTCCATTACTTTGCCCAAATTTGAGGTCAATGCAATCGGCCTATAATTTCCTGCCTCTTCCGGATCTTTCCCTGGCTTGCATATTGGAATTATTACAGCTGTTTTCCACTCATCTGGTAATTTTCCTTCTTCATATATCCTATTATATAATTTCAAGACCACTTCTTTGCCGATGCTACCTAAATTTTTGATCATTTGATAACTCACCAGGTCTTTCCCTGCCGTCGTATTTTTAACTTTTTTTAAAATTCGAACCATTTCATCCAAAGAAAATGTCATATCCACAGTGTTGATAAAACTATTATCGTTGTCTTCCTTCATTTCCTCAATATTTACACTAATTGTTTCTTCTCTCTTTTGTTTTTCTACATTTTTCAAATTATCATTACTGTGCACTTTAACAAAGGTTTTTGCTAAAAGTTCTGCTTTTTCTTTATTTCCTACCACACTCCGCATTCCATCTTTCATCACATGATTTTTATGTTCTTTTCTGAGCCCTGACATTCTCTTGATCATTCCCCACACTTGGCTTAAAGGAGTAGTTCTATTTAGTGTTTCACAAAAAGTTCTCCAATGGTGTTTTCTTGTTTTTTTAATAACATACCTTACTCTAGCTTGATGCCTTTTATACTGGATCATGTCTTGGAAATTATGTGTTCTTCTCAATATTCTAAATGCTCTATTCCGTTCTTGTATTGCATCTGTGCACTCTTGTGTCCACCACGGCACTATCTTCCTTCTTCTCCCTATACTATTCCTTGGTATGCTCTGTTCGGCTGCTTCTATTATGCACTTTGTAATATCTGTATTTAATTGTTCAATATCTTGATTTATATCTACTTCCTTTAAAGTTATGTCGGTAATTTCCCTAAATTTCTCCCAGTCACCATGATTATACTTCCATCTTCCTTCTATCCTAGTGCTTTCTGTCCTATGATTTATGTTTATGTGAATGACGATTGGATAGTGATCACTTCCCATTGTGCTGTATTTATTTACTTCCCACTCCACCTTTCCTGCTAACCCTTGTGACACTAGTGTTAAATCTATTGCTGTTTCTTTACCCGTGACGACATCTAACCTTGTTCCCGACCCATCATTCACACACACCAGTTCTTTTTCCTCCAAAAGTGCTTCCAATGTATCCCCATTCCAGTCATCCCTTTCACCCCACATTGTGCTATGTGCATTAAAGTCACCACACCAAATAATATTGCCACTCCAGTGCTCCATTATTGTTTCTAGTTGGTGAATTTCTAATTTCTTGCATGGATTATAGAAGTTTAGTACTTTGTATCTTTCTTTATTATTCCATACTTCTACTCCTACTATCTCTAGTTCTTGTTTTACTTTTAATATTGAATAATGCATATCTTCCTTAATAAATATGGCACATCCTCCTCCTTGCCCATCATTCCTATCTTTACGTATCGTTATATATCCTTTTATTATAAAGTTTAATTTTGGCTTCAGCCATGTTTCTTGAATACATATTATATGTGGTTTATTTTTCATATTATTAATATATCCCTTTAATTCCTGTCCGTTTGCTATCAGACTTCTGGCATTCCACTGAACAATTAACATGGCGTTGGATTGTGGTAACATGACTCGGTCTCGTCTACTCTCTGTAGCTCACCTTGCACCTGTTCCCAGGATAATTCTTTTAAATTTAAAAACTTTGCTGCTGCTTTGACAATTATTTTGATTTTCTCAGTCTTGTTTCTAGCCTGTTCTGTACAATTTATTACATAAGCCAGGAATACAACTAGTTTATCCATGGAAATTCCTGTATTTGCTGCCTCTTGTTTTTTATTTCTTGAACTATTTTCACTTCTGTCCTGTTCTGCACTTTCTTGATTTCTTATTTTAACTGCCTCTGCATAAGTAATATTTCGTTCAACTCTGATTTGCTGTACTTCTGTTGCCTGTTTTCTTATGATGCAGCCCCCATACGCTGCTGTGTGATTCCCGCCACAATTACAACACTTGACCTGTTCATTTTCTCCACATTGTCCATATTCATGCTCCCCTCCACACCTTCCACATCTCATTTTAGCATGACACACACTAGCTATGTGCCCATAGCGTTGGCACTTGAAACAACGTACTGGGGGTGGCACGTAAGCTCTAACATAGAAGCTTAGATACCCAATCATGATTCTCTCTGGTAGGACCTCCTCTGCAAATTGCACTAGCACGGATTCGCTCTCAGTCTTTTCACCGTTCCTAAATGCCATCAATCTTTTCATCGTAGTGACAGTTCCTCCTTTTATTTCTCTTTTCAGATCATCTAAATTTTCTCCTCTTGGGATTCCTGTCACGACTCCTCTTGCCCCCTTCCGTTCTCCCACTTCGATTTTTTCCTTTATTATTTTGTTGCACAGTTTTTGCAATCGCATTGCTTTGTTCTTTTGCTCTCCATTTTTGCATTTAATCAACAGCCGTCCGTCCCTGAGCACCTTCGCTATCTCCACCTCTCCAATGTCCTTCTTTAATCCCTTAACCAGAGTCATCAAACTAATGTCATTCATATCTTGGTTTGATTTAAATGTATAAATTATCTTATATTCATCCATCATAACCCTTTTCCTCTTATCAACCTCTTCATCGTCTTCATGCACTCTTTTAGTACTCGCCTTTCCTTCACTCCCTCCTCTCCCCTTCTTTCCTCTCTCCCCTCTAGTCCTATCCATTTCCATACTATCCTCATACATCCCGTCACTATCCCCTTCCATCTCGATCCAGTCACAAAACAGCTTATGCTCAACCGCCAAAACAGATTTAGATACTCTCGCCGCCGCCAAATTCACTCCAAATGTTTGGTAGTTCCGCCTGGTCTCCTTCCGCCCTCACCGCGAGCCATCCTTCCAACGACGTCAAGTCATTGGACTAGACGCTGGAATTTATGGGGAAGCTGAGGTTTACCGATTCCCATAAATGCATCATATAACTCCCCATCCCACAGTGCATTACAGTGTGAAAATAAGAGCGTCCGAGGCCTCACCAATCGATGATCGATAAGACGAAACCAGAGCAGTTGACGACACAATTGCAAAATGGTACATTTTTGTGGTGCTCATAAATTAAGAAAAAGCTGCTTTTGATTGAAGTTTATTACATTACTGGACACGTATATACTGCATATTGTGTTAAACCGTATACTTTCCTGAGGGAATCAAAGTTCTACCTTACAGTTGTATTTATCTTTGTGTCACATGTTTTCATAATATCATAACTATTTTTTAAATACCATAGCATAAAACTGGTTTTGCAACACTAAAACATATTCCTGTTACTTTTGTAACTTTCTACAAATAGTTTCTTTTATGACATTTTTTCTCACTATGATAACTATTTGTCATTTAAAATGTCTTGTAATATTACACATTTTTGTCATAATAATAAACATTTCCCCCCTAATATTACCTTTTTAATTCCAATAACATAACAACTATTTGAAATGGGAAATAAAAGTTATACATTTTTTTCCCTATTTAAAATAGTTGTTTTCTGTTTTTTTTTGTTTTTGTTGTTGTGTCCCTAATAATAATTATTTGTAATGATGGATTAAGTCCCTCTTGTGGATAAATGTATAATCAATAATATTATATATTTAACCTTCTGAGACAGATAAATAAAAGTTGTCTTTTGTCGTGGACTTGTGGCCAAAAAGTTGTCTTTTGTCATGGACTTGTGGCCAAAGGAATCATTATTTCACCCATTATACGTTTTATTATTTCGATGAAAGGAACATGACATTTTTTTTACATAAAACAGAGATGACTTACAATCATACTTGCCAACCCTCCCGGATTTTCTGGGAGACTCCCGAAATTCAGCGCCTCTCCCGAAAACCTCCCGGAAGAAATTTTCTCCTGAAAATCTCCCGAAATTCAGCGGAGCTAAAGGCCACGCCCCCTCCAGCTCCATGCGGACCTGAGTGGGGACAGCCTGTTTTCACGTTCGCTTTCCCACTATACAAATCGCTTGCCTGCCCAAACACGTTACAACATCTACTGATTTTAATAAAAAACTGCACACACAAGGAGACAAAGCAGAAGAACAGAAGTTACAGCTATGGCGACGCCGTCTTTAATAGAGTGATTCTATGTTGTCTGTCCCCGTCTCCTGGTAAATGTTGGCTATAGCATTATGGGGTTGCTTTTTGTTTGGCCAACGATTTATGTGGTGTTGCGCACCTGACGGCAAGTGACTCTCGCCAGTACACAAATGGCAGAACAAAGGTTACTGAAATAGTGAAAGGTAAGTTGTTGTTTTTTTAGTAACCAGCAAGTAGAACAACTGTGTTTTTATTACTGTGTGTTTCATAGGTGCCGTCTGAAATTCAACTATTTATTTTATTTATATATATAATAAAATAAATATATATAGCTAGAATTCACTGAAAGTCAAGTATTTCATATATATATATATATATATATGTATATATATATATATATACATATATATATATATATATATATGTAATACATATGAAATACTCGAGTTGGTGATTTGTAGATGTAACCACGCCCCCGCCCCAACCACGCCCCCAATCACGCCTCCACCCCACCCCCGACCGCGCCCCCCACCTCCGGAAATCAGAGGTCTCAAGGTTGGCAAGTATGTTTACAATGTGGCAGCACAGTGGAAGATGGGTTAGTGCGTCGGCCTTACAATACGAAGGTCCAGGGTTCAATCCTGCGCCCAGGATCTTTCTGTGTAGAGTTTGCATGTTCTCCCCGTGACTGCGTGGGTTCCCTCCGGGTACTCCGGCTTCCTCCCACCTCC
The DNA here is from genome assembly GCF_033978795.1 of Nerophis ophidion. Classification (NCBI taxonomy): domain Eukaryota; kingdom Metazoa; phylum Chordata; class Actinopteri; order Syngnathiformes; family Syngnathidae; genus Nerophis; species Nerophis ophidion. The sequence continues at coordinate 24,936,670 of NC_084629.1, forward strand.
AAAGACATGCACCTGTGGATAGGTTGATTGGTAACACTAAATAGGCCCTAGTGTGTGAATGTGAGTGTGAATGTTGTCTGTCTATCTGTGTTGGCCCTGTGATGAGTTGGCGACTTGTCCAGGGTGTAAGCTGCCTTCCGCCCGAATGCAGCTGAGATTGGCTCCACCACCCTGCGACCCTGAATCGGACAAGCGGTAAAAATGGATGGCTGGATGAATTTACAAAGTTAAGTAGTTTAAGCTTTTCTTGCCTATATTTTATATTCTATCTTATCGGTGATATTAGCATTAGACTGGAAAAAACAATCCCTAAACTTGTCTTGATTTTTTTTTGCATTTTGTTAATTTCACAAAGCATTTTTTCTTTTTAATTCCACACATGCAGTTCTGTAAAGTATATCAAGTAAATGCTAAAAAATAAAAGTAGTTATAAATGGCTAAAACCATGCAAGAAAAAACTTTTTAAAACATTTAAAATCAAACAAAAAAAAACATTGGATGCATTAAAGAAGTGTCTTCTCTTGTGTGGTTCAAGCTTTGAGAGACCCCCTTTTCTGCACAACCTTGCATCTCCGTCACAAACAAGTTGCGTGAATTTCGCCAGGTCATTGTCACTTGCGATAATCTAATGGGGTTTGGTTTCACTCACTTCATGTTAAGGATGTCCCAAGGTTATACTGATATCGGAAATCGGCAGCAAAAAAAAAAACGAGTATCCGATGATATCGGCTTGTATCTAAAATGTTTGATACAGGCAGTCCTGCAGCGTGTTTACTTGTGCAAAGCCAGACAGCTGGTTAACATCTAAATGTCCTCAAATAAGCACACAAGGTCTCTCTTTTCTTCTATTTTAGTCATTCACAAAAGGTAAACATGCTCGGCTATAGGCTATTAGCAGCTACACGACAGCTAAGCACCCAATAGCAAGCAACATAGCATGCAGGCTAAGTACACAAACACACACACACTTCTACTACTACTACGAGGGAATAACGAACAACATCTCAATGATTGACACAATTGAACACAAGCTACATATTTATAAGTGTCCTTGATTGAGCATATAGAAAATATTAAGTAACAAGCGAGTCTGCATAATTACATTTTCTTTGTCTTGAGCATAACTTAAAGGCCTACTGAAACCCACTACTACCCACCACGCAGTCTGATAGTTTATATATCAATGATGAAATATTAACATTGCAACACATGCCAATACGGCCGGTTTAGTTGACTAAATTACAATTTTAAATTTCCTGCAGAGTTTCCTGTTGAAAACGTCGCGGAATGATGACGCGCATGATGACGCGTGGTTATGACATTATTGGTTGGAGGGGACATATTAGCCAGCACCACTTGCGGCTAAAAGTCGTCTCTTTTCATCGCATAATTACACAGTATTTTGGACCTCTGTGTTGCTGAATTTTTTGCAATTTGTTCAATTAATAATGGAGAAGTCAAAGTAGAAAGATGGAGATGGGAAGCTTCAGCCTTAGCCACACAAACACTGGGTGTTTCCTTGTTTAAAATTCCTGGAGGTGAAGCTTTACTATGGATCAGAGCGGTCAAGCGAACATGGTTCCCGACCACTTGTCAACCGGCAGGTTTCGGTGAGAAAATTGTGGTTAAAAGTCGCCTCTTACAGGAGATCAGCGGAGATCAGCGGAGATCAGCGGAGCTTGCGCCGTCCATGCAGCTGCCGTGACTTCCCTCAGAGACTGGTGTCAACACACCCGTGGCCACACCCCTCCGACTATCAGGTACTATTTAACTCACTAAAACACTAGCAACACAATAGAAAGATAAGGGATTTCCCAGAATTATCCTAGTAAAAATGTCTCTAAAAACATTTGCTTGATCAAGCCTTCTGCAGCAATAACTCGGAGATAATAGGATATCCGCACGAGTATGAACGACTCGTGCGGATATCCTATCGGGTCTCTGGCAATAAGGACTGTTTTCAGCTAAGGATTTTCATAGTCCAAACTGTTTCTCACAGTAAACAATAATTTGGATCTACATGTATGGTTTTGTTTTTTAAAGGGAAATAGATTGTGACGATAGTAGTGGATACTTACTGGTCACTAGGTGTCAGTATAATGTAACATGATGTACTTCCAGGTGGTTCTTTCTGATGGCTTTCATTAAAGCACTGCTTCTCAATTAATTCTGTTTGTACCCCCACATAGAAATAAGTAAAATAAATTGTTATGATTACACATCCAAGCATAATACGGTATGTTTAAGAAAACAAAAAATAAATATAGATCGACTTACAAGAAATAATCACTTTATTAACATTGTTTTGGTCTGTAACAGAAAATATTTAAAGTGCATCAATTTGCCTGGGGGGGAAAGTCCTTATTTGAATTATGAATAAGGATTAAACTGTCAGGGTCAGTTCTGAAGTGGTTCTCCTCATATTTGTTACGTCTGAGTCAGCAGATTTGTTGTGTGGAGTGGAGTTTCTCAAGGTTCTGTTGTGGGTCCTGTGTTGTTTTTTTGCTGTTTTTGAACCCTCTGTGAAAGAGCCTTCAAAGATTTAGCAATGTTTCTTTTCACTTTTTTGCTGACGACGTCAAGCTCAACTGCTCTCTTAAGCCGTCTGACATCCAGAAGCTTAACTCTTTGGTTCAGTGTTTGGTGGACTTAAAACAACAGCTAAGTGATAACTCTGCAAAACAGAAACCAATCCCTGATAACTTAATTCCAGGGATGAAACAGTACTTGGGTGATTTCGGCCAGTCTACTCAGCCAAACCTCAGAAACTTGGGGGTTACCTAAAGACATGTCATTAATGCACCATTGTAAACAGCTGACAAGGAACTGATTCCTTCATCTAAGGAACATCTCTAAACTTTGAGAGATGGTGTCACAGAATGATTTGGAGCTTATTTCGTATGTTCATGGTTTAGACTATTGTAACTGTCAGTTGTTATGTACGAACAAGAAGGAGCTTTCTTGACTGCAACTAGTCCAAAACTCTGCAGCGAGAATTCCGACCCACACTAATGGGAGGACCCACATGTCCCCTCTTTTGAAAGAACTTAATTGGCAGCCAAGGTCCTATAGGATCAAGTTCAAAATTCTGGTTCTAGCCTTCAGAGCTTTGCATGGTCAGGCTCCTTCCTACCTCAGTGATCTGACCCCCTTGTCCTTAGATCAGAATCAGTTGAAGGTTCCACGGACCGATCTTTCCAGGTTCCCACGCTTTGGAATTATCTTCTACCCTCATTGCGCTCAGTTGTCTGTGTTGACTCCTTCAAAAGCAATCTTGAGACTAATTTCTTTGTTCAGGCTTTTATGGACTGTTAGATCTTTATAATGTATTTTATCCATCCATCCATCCATTTTCTACCGCTTATTCCCTTTTGGGGTTGCTGGCGCCTATCTCAGCTACAATTTTTACATTCTTTTATATTGTTTATTCATTCTGTTTTTATGTTGGGCTTTTATATTAGATGTCATTTCTGATATTCTAACTGTGTTGTGAAGCACTCTGTGGCTTTTGTCTGTAAAAAGTGCAACACAAATACATGTTACACAAACACATGTTGCTTACTTACCAAACATTTTTTGACCGACTTATACCATTTGATACAGAAAAATACAATTAAATCCACACAATTCACAACAATATTTAATTCAAATAAACATCCATCCATCCATCCATTTTCTACCGCTTGTCCCTTTCGGGGTCGCTGGTGGGTGCCGGAGCCTATCTCAGCTGCATTCGGGGGGGAAGGCGGGGTACACCCTGGTCAAGTCGCCACCTCATCGCAGGGCCAACACAGATAGACAGACAACATTCACACTCACATTCACACACTAGGGCCAATTTAGTGTTGCCAATCAACCTATCCCCAAGGTGCATGTCTTTGGAGGTGGGAGGAAGCCGGAGTATCCGGAGGGAACCCACGCAGTCACAGGGAGAACATGCAAACTCCACACAGAAAGATCCCGAGCCTGGGATTGAATTCAGGACTACTCAGGACCTTCGTATTGTCAGGCACATGCACTAACCCCTCTGCCTCTGTGCTGCCTTCAAATAAACAATATTACTACATTCTAATTGGATTTCAGGAGCACAATACAAAAAACTATTTAACCTACAAAAAAATGGATAAAACAATTTGTGCATTTTTTTCCCATCAAAATGAGGGATTAACAGAATTAATGGCTACAATGAGCGCGTTTTGTTGTGAATGGCTTTTGGAAGCGGGGTTTAAAGCATGATACTGATGAAGCATCTTCCCCGAGGTCACATGCGCCCCTCTTGGTAATAAAGTGAGCAAAACAACAGACCTCATTTGCAACACTTTCCACCTCAAAACTCTGATAAATAAATATTCTAGAAATTGGATTGTTTTGTGAGGTCCTCTGATCTGGCGCTGCGCCAACAAGACATCAAACTTGACTAAATAGAGGAAATCTTAACAAAGTTTCTGTATATGAACCTGTGGAAGGATCATTACTTTTACCAGCAGAGAGCTACATCTCCAGGGCAAGGCGCCCTGCAACTAGTGTCTTTTTGTGTCTATTTTGCCTCTCGGTCCATGGCCACATTTGTCCACTAGAAGGTGAGAGAAGCATGGATTATAATCTGGTATTTACTTTTAGCAAATTTGAGAGGAAGCAGAAGCCGGATTAGTGTGTCAACAATAGCAGCGTAAGCTAGCATTATTAGCTCGCTGCTAACGATGTGCCGCTAAAATAGTCCGTCTGTGTTGGCGCTTATAATAACAGTATCACTCATATTTGGTACATTTTCAGGTCATGACATGTAAATGGAGTATTGTTAGCAATTTCTCTATGTTTTTAGAGAGAGTATGATGGGACAATACAGGACCCTTGATCTGTTGACTTTATTATTAGCTTTTATTTACGATTTTGGATGTATAATAAAAGCCAAGCATATGCGTTCTTGTCTTACATAAGGATTGTGGTTGATAAACAGCACATCTGATTCCAGTATGTATTTCCAGTATGACCAGTAATATGGTCAGAGTGCAGAAGCGCTACTACTCTGACGTAGAATCTACGGAAATTGCCGAGATATTTGGGGCGGTTCGTTCAAAATGTTCGACTGAATGTGTGGCCTCTTGTGACGTTTAGACGGTATTTTCACATATGCGCCTGCCTTGAATTACTGCCGGGTCAAACTCGCTTCCCAAAATAATTAGCGCATGCTTAGTATTACCGCCTGGTCAAACTCGTGACGTCACGAGTGACACTTCCCCTGTCATCATTTTCAAAATGGAGGAGGCTGATTTCAATACCGGTAAATTGAAATTGCATAAAGGAAGAAGATTAAGAGCTATTCAGTAGGATTTAAGGTCCAAGCTTACATCACACTCAAATTTTTACTGCATACCTTTGGTAAGTGCTGGAGTGAGAAGATGTTGTAAAATAATTAGCGCATGCTTGCTTTTACCGCATGCCTTTGGTAAGCGCAGGAGTAAGAGGTTTAAAATTAATTAGCGCCCAGGCGGCAATTCAAGGAAATACGGTAGATATGGTTTAATGCAGGGGTGTCAAACGTACAGTCCGGGATGAGTTTGCTAAGTATAAAAGTTAACCTGAATTTTTTTAATGAAATAAATGGATGTTCTAAATGTGTCCACTAGATGTCGCAACAACAATTATTTGTATCTTTCTAGATGATGCCACATATGTCAGTCAAGGAAAATGATCAAACTACAGAGATAACATACTGATTTTGTTGTACTTTTTTTTTTATCTTGATGGATCGAAAATGAACATCCATAAGTTAACTGATGAACATTATAACATAATTTATTCAGAAAATTTAAGTAACGACAAACAAAGAATACTACTAAACGCAACATATAAGTGTAAAAAAAAAAACAACAACATTATGATTTGTACATTTTCAGAATTTTCTTGTTCAATTTTTAAACAAAGAAAACAAACTGAAGTTGTCTTTATTTTTAAGTTATCGTGCCGTGATTTTACCAGTCCGGCATACTTGGGAGTGGCCCCTGATCCATACTTGCCAACCTTGAGACCTTGATTTCGGGAGGTGGAGGGTGTGGGGGTTGCGTGGTCGGGGGTGGGGCGGAGGCGTGGTTGGGGCGGAGGGCGTGGTTAAGAGGGGAGGAATATATTTACAGCTACAATTCACCAACTCAAGTATTTCATATATATTTCATATCCCGGTATATATATACTGCATATATATATATATGTATGAAATACTTGACTTTCAGTGAAATCTAGCTATATATATTTATTTTATTATATATATATATAAATAAAATAAATAGTTGAATTTCAGACGGCACCTATCAAATACACAGTACTAAAAACACGGTTGTTCTACTAACTGTATTGTTTTTGCTGGTTACTAAAAAAAAAACACTTACCTTTCACTATTTGATTGTAGCTGAGATAGGCGCCAGCGCCCCCCGCGACCCCAAAAGGGAATAAGCGGTAGAGAATGGATGGATGGATGAATATTCGAGTAACCTATGTTCTGCCATTTGTTTCTTCATTTTGCTGGTCGACGGTGTAATATATTGGGTTGGAGTCAATAACCAGGCGAGGTGAAGAAGTTACGTCTCTTTACTTTGGGCTTCAGAACAGACTCCCTCATTTGCGGTCAGGTGCCCAACACCACGTAAATCGTTGGCCAATCAAAAAGCAACCCCATAACCGCTATAGCCAACATTCACCAGGAGATGGCAACAGACAACATAGATCACTATTACAGACGGCGTTGCCATGGCTGTAACTTCCTCGTTCTTCTGCTTTGTCTCCCTGTGTGTGCAGTTTTTTATTAAAATCCGTAGACGTTGTAATGTGATTGTGCAGGCAAGCTGTTTATATAGTGGGAAAGCGGACGTGAAAACAGGCTGTCCCCACTCAGGTCCGCAAGGAGCTGGAGGGAGCGTGGCCTCCAGCTCCGGCTGAATTTTGGGAGATTTTCGGGAGAAAATTTCTTCCGGGAGGTTTTCGGGAGAAGCGCTGAATTTCGGGAGTCTCCCGGAAAATCCGGGAGGGTTGGCAAATATGCCCTGATCTAAAGTGAGTTTGACCCCCCCCCCCCCCCCCCTGCTCTAGTGTATACAATGACACACAATTTAGCAAATAAAGTCAACTTGTTTTGTCCACACTACTGCTACTTTAAGAAATACAAGAGAATTGAACATTGAAGTGCTAATTCAAAAGTGCTGTTGTAAATTGCACAATGCCCTACTTTGCACACACTTATAAATACGAAAGAATAGCTTTTTCTGGATGTTACTTTATTGAATAGGAAAAATACAATTCTTAAACAGTACTTCACTCGCATTATTCCCACGGTCAAATCAGACTCCGTGAAACAGGCCAGTCAGACCCCCAACAAAGCTGAATCTCAGGTAGTAAATATTATTTTTAATTAGACAGAGAAAAGCTGTTTCTCTGCATTCTCAGCATATAAGTCAGATGAATGATGACACATTTAGTGTGTATTTATTTAATTGAAATGAGACAAAATGCTTCATTTGATGAGCGTTATTTGTGGACCATCCAGATGACTTCCTCTCGGCGTCTTTATGGGTGGTCAGCCATTTTCATTCCCTGACACCACAACGAAAAAACCACACGGCAATTACTTTCCGTGGCAAAAAAAAAAAATGCCCTCAAAAAGTCACATCCTGCCGGGTCATCAAGTCCTTTAAAAGTTGCACATTCCGAGTGGAGCGTCACGTCGTTAGTAAGGACCCTCTCCAAACCCCCCCCCCTACTCCCCCTGTGGCCTGTGTGGGAGAAATGTCACACACGTCCCACAGCGTTCCCTCACAAAGAGCCCATTCAGCGACGACAGTGTGACTCATCCTCTTGTTTTTCCCATCGCCATTGAACGCCTCACAGCGTCATTGCGGCCTTTCATCAGGAACACAAACTCCAGCATACTGTATGTAATTTTTTTTTTATTGAAGAGAGATATGTACTTTATAGGTGGCCTCGTTTAAGGCACCTTGCAAATTGTACAACAAAAGCAGAACCATTCAGGATACAAAAATACACATCTCAGTGACTCCAAGTTGTATAATAAATAGAGCTAACCATGCATTCTAACCGTAAAAAGGCACAAAAACAGTCACTTAGTAGTCATAAAAAGTATTATTATTAAACTACCTTTTCACCCGAGTCATTCAATATAGCAACACGAGTGACATTATATTCCAAATGTGAGATAACACAATGCATGTTTATATCTGAGGCAATAAATATGTTTACTATTTATCATTCTTACAACCGTAAACACCATGTAAACAAATAAAACTCCCATCACGTAAGCTAACATTTCAAAATGTGTTTTTTTAAGCCTTGCATGGTTTGGTTTTTGAAAAACCCAGGCAGTTTTGCAGCCTTATTTACAGACCACTAGAGGGCGCAACAACAACAAACAGAAAGGTGTCCGCTTCCAAGCACACCAATGTTCAGATAGCCTCAAAACTGCGATGGATGCTTTGGGTGCACACACGTTATATTCAACGTTGTAAGTGGATTTGTGTGCAAAATTAAATAGCAATACTCAAACTGTTACGCGGAATTTCGTCTTTGGCTAAGAAACGCGTCATGGGTGGAAATGAGCAAGGTATTCTCACTGGGGGGCTGCAAAACACTGCTAGGTTTGCAACAGATTTAGTCAGTTATAAAAACTTTCCAACGTTCCCTGGAAAAGTAGCAAGTATCAGAAGGACAACTTTGAAAAAACTTTTTAGGAACTTTGAGCAAAGCGCACAGATTACAGAGAAAGCATATACCCGAGTAAACAAGTTTCTGGTAATAAAAGTGATGCCCACGTCATTGTGTTCTCAGGGTATTGGACTGATCGCAACTGGACTGTTTGGGGGTGTTTAAAAATACTTATGGCTCCTCATTATAAAGCTCCAGTCTGAGGGGATGGTGCGGGATCCAAAGTATTTATTCTCGAAACTATACAAGGTGCTGATTCTTTCTTAGGGGAATAATATGTTTTTAGGATATTAAACTGTCCAGGTGGTCTGAGAAGACTTTTTGACTCATTCAAGGGGCAGGCTTCATCAGTTCAAGCTCATAGACTAGATAGGACAGTTCAAGCCTGAGGTGATGGTGCAGGTATTAAACAGCTGCCAAAGCCTGAGATCGGTAGGTCGTGAGTTCATACCAAAGACTATAAAAACGGGACCCATTGCCTCCCTGCTTGGCACTCAGCATCAAGGCTTGGAATTGGGGGTTAAATCACCAAAATGATTCCCGAGCTTGGCCACCGCTGCTGCCCACTGCTCCCCTCACTTCCCAGGGGGTGAACATGAGGATGGGTCAAATGTTACCACACCTAGTGTAGTAGGGCCTTTAATATAATTGGATATTAAGAGTATGTGAAAGTTGGACTCCTACCTTGTTTACTTCTGTGACAACCTCCTTAAAGTTTTGTAATCAGTCACAAATATCAAGCATCCAAATTGTGCCAAACATGATAAGTGTGGAGGTGGTGTTTTGCATTTTTCTCATCATGTTTTGTAATGAATTTTAATGGGTGTAATCTTGAATTTTTGTTGTGGTTCATGGGCGTGTTGTATAATCCACAAATTGTGTTTTTTGTTGGCATTTTGTGTTGGTTCCATTTTATTTTTTTTTGCACCATGACTAGGGAAGGTTGTTTGCACTGGGGTCATATAAGTAACTCGATCGCATTCATTGCATGAGAAGCGGTCATGGTTCTGAATTGCTCATCTTGTCCACAAGGAGCCGACCAATCAGCAGCAGCTTTTTAAAAATGATTTTCAAATCTCCCTGCGGCTAAATGGGGGACGCCCGCGTGCCGTAGTTTGGACACCTCTGCAGTGGATCATCTTCCATGCGCTTTTGTCTAAACTCGGTACTCTGCAACGACTTTATTCATTTGGATTTAAGTTAAGTTTAAGACTGTAATTCAGACTGCAGCAGATGTTCATCTGTGAGAACCCTCTTTTAAAGATAATATTCACCTCTTGGCACATCCGATATACAGTACCAAAGTCTTTTTACTTTCTTTCATTCCACTTGCATAGACAGTTATTTTTTATGTACAGTAATAGTGTACTTAAAAAAAACCCCAAAAACACTGCTTTAGAGCTGTATTTTCCGACTGTTTGAGAGTCATTGAACGTGTTCTAGATAGTGATTTAATAAGCGCAGGGAAGACGGAAGGAAAGTATGCGCTTTAAGTCGTGTCCTTTTGGCAAGGTTCATCCTTTTAATGAAGTGATTGTTGACTGACTATCACTTAAAAACACCACCACTTCAGCCCAATTGTCTGTAGACGAGGGGAAATATCTCATGACTATACTTTAGAGCAGGGGTCACCAACCTTTTTGAAACCAAGAGCTACTTCTTGGGTACTGATTAATGCAAAGTGCTACCGGTTTGATACACACTTAAATAAATTGCCAGAAATAGCCAATTTGCTCAATTTACCTTCAATAAATAAATCTATATGTATATAAAAAAATGGGTATTTCTGTCTGTCATTCCGTCGTACATTTTGTTTTCCTTTTACAGAAAATTTTTGTAAAGAATAAATGATGAAAAAAAAACAGTTAATTGAACGGTTTAAAAGAGGAAAAAACAGGAAAAAAATTTAAATTAAATTTTGAAACATAGTTTATCTTTAATTTCAACTCTTTAAAATTCAAAATTCACCCGAAAAAAAGAAGAGGAAAAACTAGCTAATTCGAATCTTTTTGAAAAAAATAAAAAAAGTAATTAATGGAACATCACTAGTAATTTTTCCTGGTTAAGATTAATTTTAAAATTTTGATGACATGTTTTAAACAGGTTAAAATCCAATCTGCACTTTGTTACAATATATAACAAATTGGACCAAGCTATATTTCTAACAAAGACAAATCATTATTTCTTCTAAAATTTTCCAGAACATTTTTTAAAGACATTTAAAAGACTTTGAAATAACATTTAAATTTGATTGTAAAGATTTTCTAGATTTGCCAGAATATTTTTTTTGAATTTTAATCATAGTAAGTTTGAAGAAATATTTCACAAATATTCTTCGTCAAAAAACAGAAGCTAAAATGAAGAATTAAATTAAAATATATTTATTATTCATTACAATAAAAAAAAAAAAATTACTTGAACATTGATTTAAATTGTCAGGAAAGAAGAGGAAGGAATTTAAAAGGTAAAAAGGTATATCTGTTTAAAAATCCTAAAATAATTTTTAAGGTTGTATTTTTTCTCTAAAATATTCTTTGTGAAAGTTATTAGAAGCAAAGTAAAAAAAATTAATGAATTTATTTGAAGAAGATAAGACCAAGTCTTTAAAATATTTTCTTGGATTTTCAAATTTTATTTGAGTTTTGTCTCTTAAAATTAAAAAATGTCGAGCAAAGCGAGACCAGCTTGCTAGTAAATAAATACAATTTAAAAAATAGAGGCAGCTCACTGGTAAGTGCAGCTATTTGAGCTATTTTTAGAACAGGCCACCGGGCGACTCATCTGGTCCTTACGGGCTACCTGGTGCCCGCGGGCACCACGTTGGTGACCCCTGCTTTAGAGGATACACACTGTGAATCCTGCACCATCCTCTCAGACTGCAGCTATCCTGAGGGAACGCCTTCTAAACCAACCCGAACAGGCGCAAAATTCAAACGTAATCCAGGTAATAAAATATTGTCGAACGCAGGGAAATATTTTCTACCTTGGAGGATGAAAAATTAATTATTAGTTCTGTACGAAGGGAACATGTCTGGCAACCCAACTTTTTTACAGGCAATTTGAGAATGGAAGCGACCGCCCATGTTGGAAAATTGCTGTGTCAACTTTTTTCCGCTCCAAAGCACTGACAAGGGAAAAAAATGTCATTGTCCCCATTACGCCGTGGCACAACGTAGGGCTGGGCGATAAAACGATATCAATATATGCCACATTAGACATGTAACCGATATCAATGAAAAGAATATTCATTAAACATTCGATCATTATTTTTCTCTTCTTCTTTGTTGGAAGAAAGTTGCGGAGGCATGGTTAGTTTCATGAACAAAGGCATTCGCTCTCTGGTAACCGAGCAACGCAGGAAGTGACCACTGATCAGTGGAGGTGACACGCTAACAGTCAATCAGGTGACAGTATCGACTATCGAGTTTGGTTGCGCCATCTGGTTGTCTGGCGGTTGATTCTTTAGTGAGAGGAGAAAGTAAAAATGAAGAAATTGCGGATGAAACAGGAAACGTCACCTGAACAGTATGGCAGTTTTTTGGATTTTTAAAAACGGACCAGAGTAAGACCGATGTGGTCTGTAAATGATGCAAATATCAGATCACCTTAGCCGCGCTCACCCTTTAGAGCACAGCTGGCACTAAACCTGCAGAAGAGTTCTCAGGTTTCTCTCTGTTTACATTTTCACACTTTGCACTATTTACTTAAACTTTATTAAACATTTCTTACAGATTCCTGAATTGTAAGAGGTTAATTTGATTTCACAATTTTGTTGACATTGTTTTCCATGCTTGTGTTAACATTTCATTTCCTTTCTGCCTTGATAACTGAGGGGATTATAATCAGAGGAAGGTTACATTTGTAACGAAAATGTTTACGTTTAATATTGTTTTCTCCCGCTGCTTATTTTTAACAGGTCGTAAAAAATGTCAAAAATAAAACACTTATGGCTG